>NW_007067408.1:0-32721 GCF_000164805.1 Carlito syrichta
GGCCTGGGCTCCGTGCGCTCCTGGATGCAGGGCGCGGGCATCCTGGACGCCAGCACCGCGGCGCAGAGGTAAGCGCTCGGACGCGACCCGGTGCGCTCGGGCGGACCGTTCCGCGCCCGCCTCCGCTCAGCTTTCTCGGCCGCTGGAGCGAGGGGTGGAAGAGCCCTGACTCTGGACTGCCCCGGCGGGCTCTCCCGCACGCCGGTCCCAGCGCCCGCGCTTCCTCGGAGGGCGTGGGGCGGGCCGGGGCGGAGCTTCGCCTCCACTCCGGGCAGTCCCGGCTCTGACTTCCGACGGTCGCTCGCGCGCGCAGCGGTGAACATCAGCCCGGCCCGGCCGACTGCGGCTCTGAAGGAGGCGACATCCCCGCTGCCCGCAGCCCCTGAGCCACGGCCCACAGCCACCGGCCGTCCACGAGGGTCCAGCCCCTCCTTCCTGGGCAGTCCCCGTGCCTCTTCTTGTCCAATTCAGGAAAGGCAAGAAACCCAGCCTCCTTCTCCTTTCCCACGCCCCTCGGCGTTGGAGGATGGGGGTGTGTGGAGCCAGAGAAGCGACCAGGGGGCTGAACAGCGGGGAAGTGATTATTGGGCAGCCGGCCTGGGTGGACAGATGGGGCGGGCAATGGGACAGGCCCCTGCCTCTCTTCGTCAGGCGTCGCTCTGGTAGGTAAGTGAGACAGCGAGTCCCAGGGAACCCGGCACCCACGCCTGTCTCCCCTGACCCCTGCGCAGGGGTCCTGGGTGGGGGGTTCACTTGGGATTTGGACGGGAACGTTAAAAGTTTATAGACTCACCCCCAAAGCCCCAGGCTTTTTGTGCCTCCAACCGTGAGCATGGGGGAGGGCATTTAGACATCCTCCGGGGAGTTCACTGGGGTTAGGACTAGGGAAGTAACGGCTCTGCAGACAGCCGGGACAGGGTGGGCGCTAGGCTTCTGGGAAGTCCAAGAGGCTGCTGTCCAGCAGCCTGGAGCTGATTCTGGCTGGGGGTTGCCAGGGCAGACAAGGCCTGACACCCCCAGTCCTGTCCAGGCTCATGGCCACCACAGTCTCATCCTGCAACGGACACGCACCGTGTTCCACGTGCACACTGGAGCTCTGTTTCTGCGTGCCTGTCCTTTCGTGGCTATTAGGAGGGAGCTCTGTCTGGAGCTGATCTCTTCAGGAGGAGAAAGGGGCTAGTGGATGAGTTAATCTCCACAAGTTTTACGAGTGATATAACTGTCTTCCCAAAACACTGGAAAATAAAAAACCAAATCCTACCTCTCTAACACGACTACTGTCAACACTGTAGTATATTTCCTTCCCATTAACTTGCGTTTCACTGTGCTATGCTAACAGTTCTCCGTCCTGCCTGTTTTTCTGTTAGTTCTGGCTTTTTGTTTAACTTGAGATGGTCCGTTTCTTAACGCGGCTCCCTCTTCATCCCCCCCACCCCCCACCGGCTGTGTGGTGTGAGCTCCTGGTAAGGAGGGGGCTCCAGTGGGGCTTCTGGGAGTTAAGGTTCCATTTCTGTCTGACCTTTCCCTCCGTGCCTGCCCAAAGGCAGCAGATCCGACAAGGGGGAGCAAGTGTGAAGGAGGCAGTGCCCTCGTAGCCTTCGTGGGGTGCCAGCAGTGTGGGGACGGGGCCCAGAGGACCGGACTCCAGCAGTGTTGTCTGCTCATGGGAGGCTCTTGAGTGAGGTTGAGCAATTGAATAGGGGTGTTTCTTCAGCCCTGCTCTGTGAATCCCCAAGTCTGGAGACACCTGCTTGTTTGTCTGGTTGACTCTCTTGCCGGCTCCCTAATCCATCTCCTCATTCTTCCCAGTGTTGCCTGTCCTCCCCCCATCCCTGCCTCCCTCTTCACCCAGCTTCCCTTCCTCTCATCACAGGCATGCTCTCCCCCAGGGCTTTCACAGGCATGCTCTCCCCCAGGGCTGCCTGGGATCTGAGAGTTGTCTTAGATGCCTGCCTGACCTTCACCCCACAGACACCGCCTAGGGAGATTCCCTTCGGTGTCATAATCCCAATCTCAGTGCCCACAGCCTACTTTTAACAATGAGACTCGCTTGCCCCTCCCCCCATTCCTCCCTGTCTTGAAGGTTAACTGTCCCCTTGTTCACCACCTTGGCCTCCTGGCCCAGCGCCCCTGCCCCAGCCTCTCACCACTCCCCTCAAACCATCTTTCATTCACTGGGGACCAAAACAATACTTCCAAAGTACTTTTCTCTGACATGTCTCTCCCTTGATTAAAAATAGAGCAACCCACCCCCACGCCCGTTTCCTTCTGGATACTCAGCACCCAAGACTATCACAGTCTGACCCCAGTCTTCTTTCCCAATCTTGGCACGATACTCGGCGTGCAGTGGGTCCTTGGAGAATCAGCTGACCCACCACCAGCAATTCCTAACTTCTCTTGAAACAGTCCCCCTGCTCTCAGCAACCACTCACCCACTGAATCAAGCCTTACTAGCCTCAGGACCCACCCAGTGTCTTCTCTGTCTGTGCCCTCCCACCCTGCCCAGGGGAACAGTTCTTACTGTGGCCTAAGGATGCTTACCATAGGCCAGTATCTGCTGTTGTCTGCTGGTCCCGGTCTTCCTTGTCTTGCCAGCTGGGGATTTCCTCTAGGGCAATGGTGATGGCCCATTCATCCCTGTGCATACAGCTCCCAGGACAGGGTCAAGGAGTTCATACTGGACTCGTCAGTATCTGCTGAGGGGGACAACGAATATCTGCTGAAGAAGAAAGCAGGAGTGTGTCTCTGAAGGCTCTCGAGTCCCTTTCTGTGGGGATCCCCTCTTGACCCAGAAGGGCTCTAGGTTCCACCTGATCCAGGACCCTCTCCAGTTCTACAAGTTGGCTTTTACAACAAGGCCAGGATTTTACAGAAGGCGGGTGAAGAGGGAAATTTCAGAGACCTGCTAAGATAAGTGAGGGAGCCTCTGCCAACAGTAAGGAAAGGGGTAGGGAGAACAGAGGGGCTGCGTACCCTTCAACTGGGGGCAGTGGGGGAGGGAAAGGATGAGAAGCCTGCTGGAGAGGGTTGCCTCTCTCTACCAGGGTCTCCTTACCAGGGAAGATTATACAAGGACCCCAGCTCCTGCCCAGAACCAGTGGAACTTTATCTCCGAAACCCATTTGCCCAACTCCTCCCCTCTGTCTCATGACTCCCCTGTAGACCCAAGTCCTCCTACTGGTGTGCACAGCACAGAAGTAGTCCTCTTCTCTTTGATGTGCTTCCCAGTCTGGAGAGACCTCTACAGGGGACAGGCCAGCCTTCCCCCTGGAGGAGACCCCTGGAGGACCCAGGCCAGCTCTCCCCCCAGAGTAGGTCCCAGCACACTAGCAGGGCCCCAGAAGGGAGGCCAGCTGGGGCTGCCTTTCCTGTAAGCAGCTGCAGGCTAGGCTCCCTGCTAGGAAATGCTTTTGTTTGCTTTAATAATTCATAGCTGATCCCCAGCCTGGGACCTGGCAGGCAGGCCTGTGGGTGGGTGGCAAGAGGGTGGGTAGATGAGAAGCAAGATGGGTAGTCTTTAGGCAGAACTGAGGGACAGAGCAGGTCAGTGAGATCTTTCCCTCCCCACCTCCTTGAGGGGCCTTGGTTGCTGGGTTGATTTCCTGGGGCAGGTGAGCAGGGCAGCTGCTGGGGCAGTGGAAAGAGGGGATAGGGAGTCTCCCTGGCCTCAAACCTCCTCTCCAGCAGGACCATCTGGACACAGGCTCTGGGCAGCTGCCTCTAACCAGCAGGCCCTCCCTCTGCCTGCATTGTTGAGGTGGGTGTGCCCCAGTGAGCTGCTGCTTTTATCTTCCATGGTCTGCAGTGTGGCCAGGCTCTGGGCATGTCAGGGCCAGACAGAGCTAGGCCGATAGATCTTGGCTGGGGCAGGAGCAGGGATGCCAGCACAGCCTGATGATTATCAGCTGTCCTAGGGGTCCAGAGGGTGTCTGGAGGCGGTGGGCTCAAGGAAGGGAGGATGCAGAGGAAAGGAATGGGGGACTTAGGAAGCCATGTCAGAATGGGGCAAAGAAGAGGTGGATTTAGCAGAGAGAGACTTTAGGGAAACCTGAGGAAAGGGAGGAGATGCGGGAGACATACACTTTTTGCTCCTTCCATCTCCCGAAGTGGGGAGGAGATGCTGACAAAGACCCTCCCCTTGTGGCCAATGACATCAGGGCTTGTCCCCCGTTTCCCCAGCATTCCAGATTCCAGACTCAAAGATGGATCGGGCCCAAGCCAAGGTACTGCTCAGAACTTTGGACTGTCCAGGCAGCCAAAAGTTAGAATTTGTTGGGAGGAAGAGAAGGCAGAAGGCCTGGGGTACCTCTGAAGGGAGGCTGAGGCTCCATCCTTGGTCACTAGTCCTCTGTGAGGTTTGAGTCAACTGTTGTTAAATTGCTCATATTTATACTAAGCACGTAGTCCAGCATGTGAAGAGTCATGAGTGGTCATGTGAATAGAGACCAGAGACTTTGGGGGGACCATTGTCAGGACCAGACAATGGTGGCAGGGTAGACAGGCTGGCATGAGAAGGGCCCTGGGGCATCCTGCTCAGGCTGGCAAAGGAGCATCTCCAGGGTCCCAGCCACCACAGCCAGACAACTCTGCAGCCCCCATATTGCCATGGACATCCCCATGTATCTGGAGCACAGGCCACCTGAATGACCCAGGCTGGGAAGATCAGGTCACCCTTGGTGTTGACTTGAACCTGAACTCCCAACACAGTGCTCGAAGTTCATGCACACTCATGGTTGCTACAAGGCAGGTTTATCTCAACTGAAAGGTATTTGTGCAAACAAAATCTTTTCTGGTGTCACAAACCATCTCCTTGACTTTTCGGTCTATTTCAGAACAAACAATGGGAAGCGGTGAGTGGGGCACAGTGAAGAGTGAGCATGTTCTCCTCCCAATCTGGGTTCTCTAGTACAGGAGCAAATGCCCCACTGCCTCAGCATGCTCTGGGACTGAGAGGAAAGCATTTTGAATGTTGTGTTTTAAACAGTCTTTTTTTTTTTTAAGTCGGAGTCTCACTCTGTCGCCCAGACTGGAGTGCAGTGACCGCTCCCAGCCACTGCAGCCTTGACCTGCTGGGCTCTAGCGATCCTTCTGCCTCAGCCTTCCAAGTAGCTGGAACTACAGGCGCGCACTACCACGCCCGGTTGATTTTTTGATTTATTGTAGAGATGAGGTCTCGCTGCCCAGGCAGGTCTCGAACCCAGGGGCTCAGGCAATCCACTTACCTCAGCCTCCCAAAGGTGCGGGATTACAGGCTGAGCCACCGAGCCCGGCTTTAAACAGTCTTTTTATGAAAGCAAGGAAAGGTATCGTTCATGTTGGAGTCTTACAGAATTGGTTAAGATGGCTGGTTTTGTCATTCAGTTGCATTTATCTAAAAAAGGCACTTATGTGGCATGGTTTGTTCACTAATGAAGCTAAGTGAACCAAATGTTTCTGAATTATGGGCTCCAGCAATACAAGTGCCAGGTGAGGCAGTTCTGACTTACATTTGTCGTAAATGGATACCTGCCAAGCTGTGCTCAGGCCCTCGGGGCTGTAGCTTTGCAGGCTTCCTTCCACCACAGGCCAGGTTTGTGGATGGCTGGTGGGTGGTGCTGACTCGTATCCCCTCAGGACCCTGGGAGAAGGGTCTGCTTCTGCTGCCATCTGCTCCCCTTTGCTCGAGGGCTTGCTCAGGCTGCCAGAGCCTGCTCTGGCCATTCACATGGCAGGCCACGAGTACCTGAAGAGTAACAGCCCTGGACGCCCTTAACCAACGACTGACTGGATAAGTACCCCAGCTCTCTCTCACCCATCCCTCTGGCACATATGCTGTTCTGTTTCCAGAGTCAGTACCAACGGGATTGAGCTCCAGGTGCCCCTAGTGGTACCTTGTTGGAGATGCACCCTTTAGTGACTGCTTATCCATCTTTTTCAAACCACTCACTCCACGCCCCTCGGTTTTTCCTGGAATCGCTGTCCAAATAAACTGCTGGTATTTGAATCCTTGTCTCAGGGTCTGCTTCCAGGGGCACCCAAATAAAACACTTGCCTCTCAGGCTTCGGGGGCTCCATTCCCCCTTCCCTCCATCTTTCTTTCTTTTAGATTAAGGATACATATCAACAGATATCCTCAAAGTTTCCCCCACCCCACCCCTGTGGTTGTCCTGGGCCGCCCCACTTTGGAGACCACAGATTCAGAGACATTGGCCTTGAGCCACATTTTCCTGCCTCTAAGCCAGTCTGAGAGCAGACAGCAGCCTCTGCTTCCCATCTGTACCCCACACATCTGCACCCAGAATGTGCCCATCTGGGTTAATTAGACCACTCAGCACCTCCTGGGTTGTTTGAGCTTATCTCTGTGTTTCTTTCTTTCTGTTCTTTAATTTGGGTTTGTTTTCATGTTACAAGAGGATCAGCTATTCCTAAGGGATGAAAAACACCTCCCCTTCACCCTTCCCAGCCCTGCCCCTCTGGGGCTTGCAATCCCATTCAACAGGTGCTGATTGGTCACCTCCTGCACGTTGGGGGCAGGGGGACCTTGGAGTCAATCAGGAGATGGAGGCGCCCTCCACACCTGCCTCTGTGGCTCTCTGTTCTTCTCTCTTGTTTGTAGGAAATACTAGACTGTCTTTAAAACAAAACCTTCTCTCGTCTTACCTCGAGTTTCTCCAAGTCTGGCAGGGCTACGAACAGTGTAAGCTGGAGACATTCCCAGGCAAGGAGCAGCCCTGCGTGTGCCCTGCAGAGATCTTGCTCACTTGGCAATCCTCCCCTGGCCACAAGGGGGCTGGGGCTGTCATCAATATCGTTCTGTTGTTGTCCACAACAAGAACCCTGTCCTGAAGCTGTAAACCAGCAGTGCTGCCCCACCGGGTAGGCGTGAGCCTGGGAGGATGACTGTGCCTCAGCTCTATTGAGCCATGGTGGGAAAGGGCAGGATGCTACTCTAAAATGCCTCAACAGTGGTGGAACTGAGCCCAACCCTGCTATGGGGCAGGTCACAGGCATGTGAGGCCGTCCCCTTCATAACCTCAGCTGGCAGCACTGGACACTGGCTCAGACCCCTGCTGTCTTCCCCCTCCCTGATCCCTGTGTTCTCTCTCCCCAGCAGTCCCCTCCTGCAGAGAAGGCAGATGCTGTGAAGGGAGCTTGGCTTGGGGCTTAGGCCAGACTTCCCAGGTCTGGTCCACAGGAGCCTGGCAGGAGCTGGGGGGGCAGCCAGGACCCAGGACTGGTGATACCTGCCACAGGGGATAGGTAGGAGAGGATGCTCAGGCCAGAATCATTGATTCCTTCTGCAAGTCTGGAATTGACCTGGTCAGTGCAGAGTGTCTGTGTATGAAGGGCTTGTGGAGTGGTCCAGGAGATTCCGCTATATCTCAGCATCCACTTCTCCTCTGCCAAGGCCTCTTTCTCTGTAGCTTCCCTCCCTGCTGTCTGAGAGCCTTCCAGGCATCTTTCCTGGACTAGATGACAGAGTAAAAGACCCAGGACCTGAGATTGCTTCACAAACCCACCTCCTCTGCCCTTCTCTCCCACTAGGTGGCCTGAAACCCATCCCTCGGGTGGAGTTCAAACTAAGCTGGTCCTGGGAGCTGGAAGGAGGAGCTCCGGGCTGATGCCTCATTAGCATATTCATCAGCAGCAATCAGGGCCCCGCTGTGAGAAAGCCCTCTTCTGGGCTTCCCTTCCTCTTGCTGGCTGGGGAGGAGAGTCGGGGGCTGGTCAAGGCCTCAACTAGAAAGGACTGCAGCCTGAGGGCAGTGGGGGAGGGGAAGAGGGAGGCTGGAGCCAGGGTAAAGTTGCTGGGAAAGGAGCATCTGTAGAAAGAACCTTTGGTAGGAAAGGAATGGTGTTGGTGGCCACCTTCATCTTGATTAGGGGACAAGAAGATCTACTGCTTCTGCCTCCTGAGTCAGCATGTCACATGGGCCACTGAGGGAGCAGGCTCTCAGGAACCATTTTTATTTCATTATTTGTATATTTATGATCATCTGTCTGAGTAAAACAATAGCAAGTCCCTCATGCCCGTGACATTCCAGTTGTTATAGCTTAGCATGGAGCCAGGCAAAAGAGTACATTAAAGTTATATGAAGACAAATGTGAAGTAGCAACGACGAATAGAGCAGCAATTGTCACATGTCCATGCCAGGCATCTGGAAAAGCTGGGCTAAATGGCTCTCAAAGCAGTTCCACCATCCTCATCCTCTTCCCTGAATCCCTGCAGCAACCTCTTATTCATCCCCCATGCTGCACACACCCCCCTCCATTATATTCTCTAAGCCCTGCCTGGTTTCAGAACTTTCTAGCAGGCTTTAGTCATGTTTCCCAATCTGTATCCTTCAACAAAAGTGCTCTGTAGTCAAGTAAGTATTGTATATTAGTTATCTATTGCTGCATTGAAAGATTACTCCAAAACTTAGCAACTTATAACAACAAACATTTGTTATGTCACACAGTTTCTGAGAGTCAGAAGCTAAGGAGCCATTTAGCTGGGTGGTTCTGGCTCAGAGCCTTTCGCAAGGCTGCTGTCAAGGTGAGAGCTGGGGTTGCAATCATCTGAAGGTTTGACTGAGGCTGGTGGATCTGTTTCCAAGGTAGCTCAAGCCAGCAAGTTAGTGCTGGCTATTGGTAAGAGGCCTCAGTTCTTCTCCATGTGAACCTCTCCATAGGGCTGCTTGAGTGTCCTCACAACATGGCAACTGGCTTCCCTTTGAATGGCTGATCCGAGAGAGAGAACAAGGCAGAAGCCACAATGCTTTTACAACCTAACCTTGGAAGTTGTATTCCATCACTTCTGCTGCATTCTACTGGCCACAGAGACCAATCCAGACACAATATGAGAGGGGGCTAACTATGTAACACATGAGTAAAAGGAGGTGGGGATCATTGAGAACCACACATGGGAAGCACTGGCCATGGGGAGCCAACTCAAGCAGGATCTATTCCTGGAGGGTATCCCAGGGCCCCCAAATTGCTGGGAAATGCAGCTTCATATGCTATGAAACTGCATTTCCCAGTAATTATGGCCACGGCACCCTTTTCTGGAGCCATGGGAGATCTAAGGAACACACTTTGGAAGATCCTGGCTCAGAGAAGAAAGTCTAAACTCCTTCCCCTGGTGTTTGTGTTCCTGCATGGTCTGGTATGAACTTCCACTACAAACTTTTTTCTCCCCACTTAGCTGCTTTTTTTTTTAAGTCAGTATTTCACTTTGTTGCCCAGGCTGGAGTATAGTGTATAGAGGCAAGATCACGGCTCACTGCAGCCTTCAACTCCTGGGCTTAAAAAATCCTCCTGCATCAGCCTCCCAAGTAGCTGGGACTACAGGCACACACTATGCTTGGCTAATTCTTTATTTATTTATTTGTTTATTGGTATTTTGGTAGAGACAAGATCTTGCTATGTTGTCCAGGCTGTTCATGAACTCTTGACCTCAAGTGATCCTCCCTGGGCCTTCTAAAGTGCTGGCATTATACAGTCCCTGGTCCCCACTCTGCTTTTTTAAAATGTATGGTCCATTGACACCAACTCTCAGACATACAGCTATTTCTTATGCTATTTGTTCTGCCTTTTTGCCTCCTCCACCTATTGGGCTCCTATTTATTTCTCAAGGACCTGGGAAAAAGCCACCACCTCCATGAAGTCTTCCTCTAATCACAAAAAGAATTTTTTCTTCCTTGGGCTTCTCTAGTTTTTTGCATGATAACATCTTTTGGGGAACATCTGTCCCTGTCTTTTGTCACAGCTCCCTATAACTGTCTCCTCCCCCCCCCCCCCGGAGGCATTTGACTCCATTCCCAGTTGTTGACATATGTCTGATGCTTGGTACATCATTGGAGTTCAGGAAATGTTTGGTGAACAGGGCCTCGGTTCTTCCCTTTCTTCTGCTCTCACCCTGGCCTTGTTTTGGGGCATGGTTTCTACTTAACCAGGGGAGAGCTGGCAAGGCCAGACGAAAAGCTCCTCCTGCCCAAGAGAGCCTGTGATTGTCTTTCCCAAAGCCTGAGGCGGGTCCCTCGAACCTGGGAAGGGTGCTTCCTACCTTCAACCATAGCCTAGGGTCGAGGCTGGGCAGCCTAGTGGCCCTGAGCCAGTTTGATGTCACTGAGGGTCTGATGGACATTGTCATTCCCCAGGCAAGACCACAGGCTCATGGAAGCCCAGTCGTGAGCTGGGGTTCAGTGGAATATTTGTTCCAGGCCCTCCCAAGTGCCTCTTGAGGCCCTACAGGGCAGTCACAGATCTTTGGTCAGTAAGATAGATTGGTTTGTACCTCAGATTTTGGACATCGTGCAGCCCAGGGAAGCGCCTGGGAAGGAGGCCTCCGGGCTGCCCCCCCAAGTCATCTGCTGTGTCTCTTGTTCCCAAGGGGAGAGGCTAGGATGAGCTCAGTGCTGAGAATCTCCATCCCGAGGCGAGATGGTCCTGGCCGGGGTGGAAATGACCCGTCCAGGTGGATTTCGTGCCCAAATTTTTGACATATTGGAGCCAAGTCCTGGCCAACCTGCCTGCCTGGCCTGAGTCATTGGGGCCTTTCCTGGAGGGGAGGCCATCTGGTGGTTCCCAGCTCCTTCCCTCCCTCAGTGGCATGGGCCTAGCCGGAGGGACTGGCATCTTTCCCCAGGAGGGCCTTCCCAGGGGTCTGTAGCTCATTTCCTCCTGCAGTGGCGTGGGCCTGGCACGGGCACATTTTGAGAAGCAGCCCCCCTCCAACCTCAGGAAATCCAACTTCTTCCACTTCGTGCTGGCCATGTACGACCGGCAGGGGCAGCCTGTGGAGGTGGAGCGCACAGCCTTCATCGACTTCGTGGAAAAGGACCGAGTGAGAGGCTCGTGGGCTTGGCTGGGCCTGGCCCTGGGAGGGACCCCTCCCCACACACTCTGGGGCGGATGCATGGGTAGCTGGATGAGTGGAGAAGGGTGGGTGACTGGAAGGGAGTGGAGTGGGTGGAGCTAGGAGGAGGCAGTGGGTGAGGGTCCCTGAGCACCTGAGTGTCCTCTCCATATTGTCCCCGCAGGAACCCGGGGCTGAAAAGACAAACAATGGGATCCATTACCGTCTCCGGTTGGTGTATAACAATGGTGAGTGAAGGCCACTGCCCCTGCCTGGTCCTGACCCTGAGGAAGTCTGGGCACCACAGCCCTGTGCAACACCCAGTGCTCCACTTGTCGGCGCTGGGAGGGTGTGGGTGTGGACTGGTCATCGAGGCTGCGGATGTTGCCCTGACAGGAAACCCTCTCCACTATCCCCCCCCACCAGGACTTCGGACAGAGCAAGACCTCTATGTGCGTCTCATCGACTCCATGTCCAAGCAGGTGAGCCAGCCCTCGGGGTGCTCAGACCCATCCCGCCTTGCAACCCTGTCTCCCCTTGGTCTGAGTGAGCATCTTCGTCCCTGCCCTAACCTCCCCATGCCCTTCATCCCCCTGGGTCTGGCTCCCCCATCCTCCTCCTCCTGCCTAGGAGGCTGTATTGTTCTTGCCCTCTAGCCTAGAGATCTTTGTACAAAGACCCTGACTTAGGTCACACCCTCTAGCAGCCCAGCCTGAGTTGGGAACTCAGCTGCATATAGTTTAGTGGGGAGACTGGAGGGAGCTTGCAGGAGGAAGGGGAGGGCAGCAGGCCAGGAAGCTGCACAGGGAGCTCTAGAGAAGCTTGGAGCAAGGAAGCCAGCATTTTGTACCCTGTATCAGTCAGTCATTGACTGGGGACTGCTCCTAAGGGTGTGACCTCCCAGACAGCTTCAGCCCACACAGCTCCAGCCACTGAGAGCAATTCTCAAGAGAGAGCCCTCAGCAGCCAACACCAACCACAGCTGGGGGCAGGGCACTTGTCCAGTAAAGGGGATCTGAGACTCCCAGGAGCTTCCACAGCAGACCCTCGGCACCTTCTGATGTGCTGCTCACAGGAAGGAGGCTCAGGGGTCCAGCATAACGAGTTGGGAGTGATTGAAACCTGAGTAGGCCTTGATCCATTTAACCAAGTTAGGGTCCCAAGCTTCAGTGCTTTTCAGAGACGTTGTGTGTGCTAGGAAGAAGAAGGGGACAGAGTCTCAAATGGGCCAGATTAGTGGGCAAGGAATGCAGGGTGAAGACTTGGGCTTTCCACAGGCAGTATCCACCCAGTCCCAGGGCAGAGGAAGTTAGATTTGTTTCTGGAAGGCCTGTGGTCACTGGGATGAGGGAGGCAGGCCAGGCAATGCCAAGTGGACCGTGTGGGGGATGGGTTTGGAAGGGAGGAGGGAGAGGGAGCCCACAAATGGGGGAAGACCCGGAGGGTTATAAACTGGGAAGCTAGATTTGCTGTTTAGGAAGCTCCCCTTGCTTCAGGGAGAAGGAGGCCAGGAGGCTGGTGAGGAGGAGATCCAGCAGTCCAAGGGGAAGTCCAGGCCTGGGCTGGGAAGGAGACAGGCATGGAGGAAGAAGCAGCTGTGCCAGCCTTGGGGCTGACTGGCTGGCAGGGATAATGAGAAGGACAGGGCTCATGAGCAGCAGCAGAGGTCCACGAGGAGCATGGGAACAGCCTGCACACAGGAGAATGCCCAGGGGTGAGAGGAGGGGCATGATGCAGGACAGGAGTAGAGTGTGTCTACCCCACCAGCTGCCTGACTTTGGTCCTAGTTGGGGACCCCATTGATCCCAAGCAGAGCAAACTCTGGGAAGAGCTGCCTGCAAATAAACAGAATTTGCAGGCCTCATACCACTCTGGTCACCCCAGTGGTGATCCTGGTTTAGGGGGAGGTTCATCCTCCGCTTCGGCTGCCAAGCTCCAAGCTCCTGCTTTGTGCTCTTGGGCTTCCCCAGAGCAAGGCGGAAGGCATGCTCTTCCCGGAGGCCAGGGCCTCCTTCTGCCTATCTTGGGAGATGTCAGTATAGGGCCACAGATTGTCTTGCATTGCCCCCTGGTCTCTGTGTTGCCACTTGCATTGGAGAGGAGGCTCCTTCCCCTCCAGCCCGTGCACCTCCCCCTCCCCCAGGCCATCATCTATGAGGGGCAGGACAAGAACCCCGAAATGTGCCGAGTGCTGCTCACCCATGAGATCATGTGCAGGTGAGATGGGCTGTCTCTTTCACACCTAGCCCCTTTGTCAAGGTGTTGCCAAGGATTCCCAACTGGCCAGGCCCCGGCCCCGCCCCTTGCCTCAGCCATTGCCTCTTGCTGCCATCTGCTGCAGCTCCCTGGGGAAGCCTGGTGGAGGGAGGCTAGGGTGGAGGGAGGCCCCTGGGCACAGCACGGGCTTGGGGAGAGGGTCCTTGAGGCCTCATTAGCCTGGCCTTGTTTATGTGGCTTTTCCAAGTGTTTTTGTAAGAGGTGCCTCTGGCCGCACTGGGAAGCTTCACTAATAAAGCTCCCGGGAGGGGTTCACTGGGGATGTGGGAGCAGGGCCTTGGCCAGGCAACCCGAAGGCCTCTGAGATTAGCTCAGAAGCTAATCTTTGAAGAAACTTTGAACCTCAGGGCATAGATGTGGCAGAGTGGGGGTGGGGTGAACGAGACACATCTCTTGCTCTTTTTTCCTTATTAACCCGGAGCTTGGCATTTCTAGTAAGGCCTCCCCCAGGAAGTGCCAGTTATACAGGGTCCTGGGGCAGTTCCTGATGCATGGAAAAGAGAATAGTGTTCCAAAATCTGTTGTTGGTAGCCAGGTGCCTGTAATCTCAACTACTTGGAGGCTGAGTCAGGAGGATCATTTGGCCCCAGTAGTTCCAGTCCAGCCTGGGCAACTTAGCAAGACCCTGTCTTAAAAAAAACTTCAGCCCAGCCAACTTGGCTAGACCTCGTCTCTACAATAAATAAAAAAACTAGTCGGGCGTGGTAGCACATGCCTGTAGTTCCAGCTACTTGGAAGACTGAGGTGGAAAGATCGCCAGAGCCCAGCAGGTTGACGCTGGGGTGGCCATGAGCATGCCACTGTACCCCAGCCTGGGCAACAGAGTGTGACTCCAACTCAAAAACAAAAACAAACAACAAAAAAATTCAGTGGTTGGGATAATGGCTACCTTTGGGAGGGAATGATAAGAAAGGGGCAGTAGGGGGCTTCTGGCGTGCTGGTCACATGGTATTTCTTGGCCTGGTTGCTCGTTACATGAGCAGGTTCACTTTGTGGTAATTCGTTAGCTGCATGCTTACCATCTGAACTTAGTCCGTATGTAGATTGCACTTCCATAGAGAGAGACGCTGTATGTGGCCTGCAGCCTGCACTTTGCTTGGTCTGGTCCTCTAGGAGTGAGGTGTCTTTGAGACAAGGGTTTCCTGACCAACCTTATCCCCAGGGCTATGTTCTTGAGGTTCCCTTCAAGGACCCTTGCTGTCTTTCTCCCCCAGGCCCCTGGGAGTGAGGATGTCAGTACCCTCACCCCGGGGCTGCCCACACACACAATCTCACACTAAAATCTCCTCTCTCCTTCACCCACTTCCTCCTTCCCTCCATCCTCATCTTTCCTTTAGCCGGTGCTGTGACCGGAAGAGCTGTGGCAACCGGAATGAGACGCCCTCAGATCCCGTCATAATTGACAGGTAAAGGCTGGGGGAGGAGGCCTGGGAGCTGCAGGGCCAGGAGAGAGTTAGGGGGTACTGGGATGAGCCACAGAGCACTGGGTTAAAGGGGGAGGCACAGTCTCCTCCTCCCCAGGGACATGTTGGTGGCTCTGAGTTGAGAGAGAAGCTGCCAAGGACTAGGGAGCCGTGAGTGAAGACGTGGCCCTCTGAGTGAAGCCGCTTGTGGCAAACTTTCTGGAACTGCTTTCCCTGACTCCCAGACAGAAGGAGTGGGGAGGGAAAAAGGAAGGGGGACCTCTTGTTGGGGGTGGAAAGGGAAGCGGTGAACCAGCATCCAGGGATGGGCTGCTCAGGATGGAGGGACTGGTGTGGTCATGTCAACAAAAACTGTGTTCCAGTCCCTGGTCCACCTCTGTGCTATTTGACTTGACTTTTCTGATCATCCATTTCCTTCCTTGGAAAAATGGGGAAAGAGTTGGCAGGTTTCAGTCATAGGATTGTCAAGGTGATGTGTGTGAAACATGCATTCTCCCACCATAATTTTTAATTTTTAAAAAGTTATTTTGTATCATTTTGACTAGGAAATGCCTAGATAAGGTACAAAATTCAGAGGTACAAAAAGCCAGGTGTGATGGTGCGTGTGCCTGTAGTCCCAGCTACTCAGGAGACTGAGGCAAAAGGATTGATTGAGTCCAGGAGTTTGAGGCTATAGTAAGCTATGATCACATCTGTGAATGGCCACTGCACTCCAGCCTGGGCAACACAGTGAAACCCTGTCTCTAAAAAAACCCCAAACAAACAAAAGGTACAAAAGAGTAAATAAAAGTAAGTCTGTCCTCCACCCTTGTGTATAACACACACACTTTGGACCTTACTTTTTATGGTCACAATATATTTTAGATATTGTTTCATATTGGAATGTAAACCATACTGTATTTCCTTTTAATTGATAATGCATTCACATGGTGCAAAAATTTAAGAAGTTTAAAAAAAGAGTATTCAAGAAATGTCATCCACCTCTTCCTCCCTCTCATCCATTTCCTTCCAAATAAGCCACCCTTATGACCAGTTTCATGTGTATCTTTCCTGAGACAGACTGTGCATATAGAGGAAAATAAAGGTATATGTTCTTTTCTTTTCCTTTATTTTTTATAAAAATGATGACACATGAAGCACAGCTTTCAGCATCTTGCTTTTTCTCTGAAAAATATAAATCATTGAGCTTGTATAGGACACAAGAAATCTCCTTATTCTTTTTTGCTACTGCAAAATATTTCATTATACAGGTACACAATAATTTATTTAAACAGTCTGCTATTGCTGGACATTTTGACTGTTTTCATTCTTTTCAGGGATGAATAATGTGGCAGTGAATCGCATTGTCCATGTATCATTTCACACGTGTCAATTTATATGGAAGATATTACTAGAAATAAGATTGTCAGGGCAAAGGATATGTGCATTTTTCATTTAGATAGTTAGTGCCAATTTGACTGCTGTAGAGGTTATGCCAATTGCATTTAGACCAGCAATTTTGAGAACGCCTATCCCCTACACTCTGGCTAATTCAGTATTTTGTTTATTTGTTCGATAAATAATTATTGAGCATCTATCTAATCTGTGCCAAGATCTCTTCTCATATATACTGTGGATTAAGCAGTGACCAAAATAGACAAAAAGCCATGTGTTCATGGGCTTACAATCTGGAAGGGGAGATAGACATCAAGTAGCTAAATGAATAAAATGTATATCATGTTAGATGGTGATAACAGCTACAAGGAAAGAAAAACCATCAAGGAAGAGCAGGAGGGGATTTTTCCATTTAAGAGTGTTAAAGCCTCACTGGAAAGATGACATTTTAGCCAAGACCCGAAGGAAGTAAGAGAGTGAGCCATGTATCTGTTGGAAGGAAGAATGTTCTTGACAGGAGTGTACCTGCAGTGTTTAAGAAACAGCAAGGAGTCCAGTTTGTTGGAGGCGAGGAACAGTAGGAGGAGATGATGTCAGTAGCAGTAAGTGGGGTGGAATACAGCAAGACCATGCAGGACCTCAGGCTGAATGCAGGCCATGCTGTGGGCCAGTGTTAGGGTTTTGGCTTTTACTCTGAATGACATGGAAGCCATTGCATGTGTTGGGGGTGGGGGGATTGAGAATGATAAGGGCTGGCTTACATTTTAGCAAGACCAGTGTAGCTGCTGTGTGTTGATGATGACCTGTAGGAGGCAAGGAGATAAGTTAGGAATCCATTGCAATAACCCAGGTGAGACATGATGGAGGCTGAGACCAGGAAGCTTATAGGGGAGGTTGTAAGAAGTAGTTGGATTCTGTATGCATTTTATTTCATAGGCAGGACTGACAGGATTTGTTATGGAACAGGAGAGAGAGAGAGAGAGAAAGAGGTCAAAGATGCTTCCAAGTTTTCTGACCTGATCAATTTAGGAGGATGAAGTTTACTGAGAAGGGGGAGATTTGGGGAAAAGCAGGCTTGGGGGTAGGAAGATTGGAAGTTTGGTCCAGGCATGTTGTGTTTCTGACGCTCACTAAACATCCAGGTGAGTTGAGAAAGCAGCTGAAAATATGAGTATGGGTCTAAAGAGAAGGTTCAGGCTGCAAATGTAAATTTGAATGAATGAAATCCTTGAGGAATGAGTGTTGATAGAAAACAGAAGAGGTCTAAGAACTGAATCCTGGGATGTCCAGTGTTTGGCTTTTACTGTGAATGACATGGAAGCCATTGTGTGTGTGTGTTGGGGGTGGGAGGATTGAGAATGATGAGGCCAGTGTTTAGGTCATGGAGATGTGGAGCCAGCAGAGGAAAATGAGAAGTCAGCCCGAGAAGAGGGAAATCGGGGGAATGTCGTGTTTTGGAGCCTAGATAAGAAGATGTCCCAAGAAGGAGGCATCTGTACCAAATGCTGCTCATGAGTATGATAAAAAGACTAAGAACTGACCATTAGGTTTAGCAACGTGGAAAACATCGGTGACCTTCACAGGTGCCATTTCAGCGGAGCAAAAGGGCCGAAGCCCGATAGAATTGCACCTAAGAGAGAATGGGACAAGAGAGATTGGAGACAATGAGTAGAGGAACTCTTGAATTTTACTCTAAAGGGGGCAAAGAAATGAGATGGTGGCTGGCGCACAAAGTAAGGCCAAAAATATATATATCGTTTGTTCATGCACTGATGAGAAACATAATCCAGTAGGGAAGAGGAAAATGAGGCTTCAAGAAAGAGAAGAGAAAATTGCTGAAGCAATATCCTTTCATTAACAAAGGGAATGAGACCTAATGCACAGGTAGAGGAACTGATTTTAGCTGGGGTTATAGACAGTTCATCCATGGAAAAGCAGGGAAAACAGAGAACATGGATGCTGAAGTGGGTAAATGGGTCTATCCTAGTGGAAGCTTGTCAATGTTCTCTTCGGATGGCTCTGTTTTCTCAATGAACTAGGAAGCAACATCAACAGTTGAGGATGAGACAGAGAGCGAGACGCTAGAGGACATGGCATAGGTGTCTAGGAGAGTGAATGGACCAGGAGAATACTGTGATTCCACCTGAGATTTATTGTCATAAGTTTAGTGAGAACTTTCTCCAGCCATGTTGAGCTTCACAGGTGCAGGTGCAGAACAGCTGAGTGGTTGCATAAAACCAGAGTTAGGGGTTTGCCAGTTGAGTACAACAAAACATGAGAGGGTAAGGGAATGAAAAGTATATGCAAGGGGGTATTTACAAAAGATGGAACAAGGGATTAAAGCTGGAAAAGGAGAGGAATATGACTGAATGAACACAGGTTCTGATGGGGCAAAGATTGTTGGAGTTGAGGTACCAGTTGGGGGTTGAGCTGGAAATTAGTAAGTGGATGGGGAGTGGGTTTATTGGGGGTTGCATTGGTAATGTGTGGCCATCAAGGTGGAGTCAAGGTCCTTGGAGAAAAGGCAATCAAGGAATGGAGAGGACAGTGAATTGGAAGGATCATCTGTCTATATTGATGTTGAAATCGCCAAGGATTATGACAGGACCAAGTGTTCAAGAGTGTATATAATGACCCAGGAGTTTAAACTTCAAAGAGTGAAGGTAAATCATTCTGGGGTTGCCAGATGACTGCAATAAGCAGTGATTCCCATCATTCCCTCTTTCTCAATAGTATAGCAGTGGTATCGCTGTGAATTTCAATTCTCTTACTCTGAGTGAGGCTGAACACACTCTCATGAGTTTAAAGGCTATTTGTGTTGCCTTTTCTGTGAACTATCTGTTCATGTCCTGTGCTTATTTTTCTATAAAGGGTTGACTTTTCCTACTGATTTGTAAAAGTATGTATTAAGGAAACTCACTCTGGTCTTGTCATGAGTTGCACATGTTTTTTCAAGTTGGTTATTGTCTTTTAACTTTGCATATGGTACAATTTGCTCAATCCCTCGATCTTTTTTTACTTTGGATTTTTTGTTATACTTAGAAAGGTCTTTATCACTCCAAGACTATTTTTTAAAATTTATACTGCGATTTCTTTTAGTATTTCAGTGGCTTCAGTGTTTACATTTAAATATTTGATTCATTTGGGAAAAAAGTTATCCCACCTTGTATAATATGCACAAAAAGAAACTATTACAAAAAAAAGAAATTATGAAGCAAAATGATCAATGGATCTGTGAACCCCAACAGTCTTAAAATTATAACATTAAAAATGTCATTTAAACCGGTTCCCCCTAGTCTCATACCATTGTGTACCCCTCTCCTACAGGCAAACTGAGTTTTGTGTTTATCATGACCTAGCTTTAAAAAAAAATGTATTATAGTGTCTAATCCTAAGCAATATGTGGTTTAGTTGTGCTTGTGTTTAACTTGTTTTAGCAATCATCTGCAACACTCTTTTTAAACTCAGCATTGCATTTCTAAGATTTATCTATCTTGTTGTATTAACTGTAGATTGTTGTATTTAATTTTTGCTATTATAAGCAAAGCTGCTATGAACATTCTTCTTTGTGTCTTCTAATTTGAATAGGCAAAAGAGTTTGTTTAGGGTATACATAGGACTGCAATTTCCAGGTTATGGGTTATGCACATGATTGAGTTTACAAATTAATGTCAAACTGTTTTCCAAGGTGGTTGTGCTGAGTACCACTTCACCCACGAGGTTGAGTTCCTGTTGCTCCATACCTTCATCACCACTTAATAATGCCAAACCTCAGCCGGGCTCGGTGGCTCAACCTGTAATCCCTCGCCTTTGGGAGGCTGAGGTGAGTGGATTGCCTGAGCCCGCGGGTTCGAGACCCGCCTGGGCAACTTGGCGAGACCTCATCTCTACTATAAATCAAAAAATTAGCCAGGCTTCGTAGCGCGTGCCTATAGTTCCAGCTACTTGGAAGGCTGAGGCGGAAAGATTGCCAGAGCCCAGCAGGTCGAGGCTGCGGTGGCCGGGAGCGGCCACTGCACTCCAGTCTGGGCAACAGAGTGAGACTCCAACTCAAAAAAAAAATAAAAATAAAAAATAATGCCAAACCTCTTATTGTCAGCCAGTTTAGTGGGTGTACAGGGAATTTTGTGGTGACCTTGATATGCATTTACTGATGACAGATGAAGTAGTTGAACATCGTCTTATTTGTGTATTGGTATTTGCATTACTTCTGTTTGGTGTATGCTGAAGTCTTTTGAGTTTCTCTTTTTGAATTGTTTGGATTTTTAAAATATTGATTTCAGTGATTCTTTATAGATCCCAGATACTGATCCTTTCTTAGAGTATTGAATTGCACATGTCTTATTGTAGTTGAATGTATCAATATTTTCCTCATAATTTTTACTCTGTGTGTTTTTGGTTTTTTGTTTGTTTTGAGTTGAGGTCAACCAGGTTGGAGTGTAGTAGCACAATCACAGCTCACCGCAACCTTGACCTCTTGGGCTCCGGCTATCCTTCTGCCTCAGCCTTCCAAGTAGCTGGGATTACACATGCACACCACCACACCCAGCTAGCTTTATTTTTTATTTTTTAGAGACAAGGTCTCACTATGTTGCCCAGGCTGGTCTCAAACTCCTGGACTCAAGTAGTCCTCCTGCCTTGGCCCCCTAAAGTACTGGGTTTACAAGCATGAGCCACTGCACCCAGCCTACTCTGTGCTTTATTTTTTTAAATTTTTTTATTTTTTTGAGTTGGAGTCTCACTCTGTCTCCCAGACTGGAGTGCAGTGGCCGCTCCTGGCCACCGCAGCCTCGACCCGCTGGGCTCTGGTGATCCTTCCGCCTCAGCCTTCCAAGTAGCCGGAATTACAGGCATGCACTACCACGCCCGGCTGATTTTTTGACTTATTGTAGAGATGAGGTCTCGCTGCCCAGGCGGGTCTCGAACCCGCAGGTTCAGGCAATCCACTCACCTCAGCCTCCCAAAGGCGCGGGATTACAGGCTAAGCCACCGAGCCCGGCTCTCTGTGCTTTATTTAAGAAATCTTTCTCTCTGCTGAGATCATGAAGATAGTCTTCTGTATTTTCTTCCAAAGCTTTCTTAGTTCTCTTTTCACATTTGTTTGCCATCCATGTGGAACTAATTTGGGGGCTTGGTGTGAGTAAGAAATCAATGTAATTATTTTTAAATTATGAATTACTAATTATCCAAATATCATTTATTAAGAAGCTCATCCTTTCCTACGGAGTTGTAGTACCAGCTGTATCCTAAATCAAGTTTTTTTTTTCTATTTGTGAGTCTGTTTCTAGACTCTCTATTTTATTCATTTGATCTATTCAGGAATCCCTGTGTAATCATCACATTGTTTCAACATTATATCTTTATAATATCAACATAGGTAAAAAGTCTCTCACCTCCCCTGAACAGTCTTTGGGAGAATATTGGATATTTTGGTCTTTTGTGTTTCCATATAAATTTTAGAATTCACTTTTAAATTTCTACATCAACACCCCTCCCCCACCCTACACTCCCCTGTTATGGTTTTGAGTAATATTACAATGAACTTATAGGTCAATTAGAAGAATAATTTACATCTTCATGCTACTGAGTGTTTTGATCCATGAATATTGTTTTTCTCTCTATTTACGTAGATCTTCTTTCCACAAAGTTTCATATTTTTTTCAACAAGGGTCACATACACTTATTATTTTCACTTATTTGTTTATTCAGTAAATATTTATTGAGCATCCACTATGGACCAGGCACTAAGTTTTAGGAACACAAGAGTAAACAAAGCAGACAAAAATATCTGTCTTCATGGAGAGAAGACATAGAGGAGATAGGCAATAAATAATAAGTCTATTTGAAGGTAATAAATAAAAAATAGAGAAAAATGAAACTACTTAGGACAGGGAGGGAGGTGCATTTTAAATGGGGGGAGGGGTCAAGCTAAGCCAAACTGAGAAGGTAGAGTTTGAGGAAAAACTGAGGAAATGAAGGAATGAGCCACTCAGATGTATGGGTAGCTTATTTCTTGGTATCATTTATAGCTTGTTGCTATTTAAATGGTATCTTTTGTTATGCTTTCTAACTCTTTGTTGATGGTATAGAGACATGCAATTGATTTTTCCATGTGATCTTTGTCTTTAGATTTGCTTTGTTTTGACTTTTTATGAAGACAGCTGTCTTATGCAAATAATGACTTGTTTTTCTGTCCGATCCTCACATATTTTATTTTTGTCTTGCTTTATTGCACTGGCTCAAGTACAGTCTTGAGTATAAGCAGTGGTAATGGTCATTATTGTTTTGCTCTTGATTTTAAAGAAAATGCTTCCTATGTTTCACCACTAAGAAACATAGCTGGGCATGGTGGCTCACACCTGTAATCCCAACACTTTGGGAGACTGAGGTGAGAGGATTGCCCGAGCCCAGGGTTTGAGACCAGCCTGGGTAACTTGGTGAGACCTCGACTCTACAATAAATCAAAAAAACTAGCTAGGCGTGGTGGTGTGCACTGATAGTGGTAGAAGATTTGAACAGATGCTTCACCAAAGAAAATGTATGGTTGGCAAATAAGCACATGAAAAGATGTTAACATCATTTGTTAAACATCAAAGATGTTTAACAGGTTTTTAACAGATGCCTTTTATCAGGTTGAGGAAGTCCCCTGCTATTTATAGTTACTGAGAGTTTTTATCAGGGATGGATGTTAGATCAGGGATGTACAAATTAAAAGCACAATGAGCTATCGCTACATACCTACTAGAATGGCTAAAATGAAAAAGAGACCATTCTAAGTGTTGATGAGAATATAGAGGAACTACTCATATGCTGCTGGTAGGAATGTAAAACAGTATAACCCCTTTGGGCCAGACTTGGTGGCTTACACCTGTAATCCCAGCACTTTGGGAGGCTAAAGCTAGTGGATTGCCTGAGCCCACGGGTTTGAGAACAGCCCAGGCAATCTGGCGAGACCTCGTCTCTACAATAAATAAAAAATTAGCCGGGCATGTTAGTGCACACCTGTAATTCTGGCTACTTGGAAGGTTGAGGTGGAAGGATTGCCAGAGCCCAGCAGATCAATGCTTGGGTGGCCATGAATGTGTCACTGCACTCCAGTCTGGGCGACAGAGTGAGACTCCAACTCAAAAAACAAAACAAAACAGAAATGACAAATTGCTGGCAAAACTTATTAAGAACAAAGATATAATACAAACAATATCAGGAACAGGCCAGGCACGGTGGCTCACTCCTGTAATCCCAGCACTTTGGAAGGCAGAGGCGGGAGAATTGCCTGAGCCCAGGGGTTCGAGACCAGGATGAGCAACACGACTAGACCTCATCTCTACAATGGATCAAAAAATGAGTTGGGTGTGGTGGCACACACCAGTAGTTCAAGCTACTTGGAGGGCTAAGGCGGGAGGATCACCAGAGTCCAACAGGTCGAGGCTGTGGTAGCCGTGAGCGTACCACTGCACTCCAGCCTGGACAACAGAGTGAGCTTCCAACTCAAAACAAACAAACAAACAACAACAACAAAAATCAGAAATAGAAAAGGTTCACAGCTAAAGATACAGCAAAGATAAAACTATAAGAGAGTATTAGGAACAACCTTATGGGAACAAATTTGAAAACTCAGATACAATGTACGATGTACACCACCCCTTTTTAAAATTGGAGTTTTTTTCCCTATTGTTGAGTTGTGGGAATTCTTTATGTATTATGGATTAAAGTTCTTTATCAGATCATATGCTCTGCAAAAAGTTTCTCCCAGTCAGTGGCTTGTCTCTTCATTCTCTTAACGTTTTTTGAAGAGCACTTAAAAAATATTTTGGATAAAGTCCAGTTTGTAAATTTTTTCTTTTGTGAATTGTATTTTTGGTGTCATAGTTTAAAAATCTTTTTCTAACTCAAGGTCATGGAAATATCCCCATTTTGTCCAAAAGCTTTGTAGTTTTAAGTTTTTACATTTAGGTCTATGATCCATTTAAAGTTAATTTTTGTAAATGAGTAGAGGTATGGATTCAAGGTGGGTTTTTCCCCCCAGTAAAATTTTTTATTGCATCTTGGTGGTTTCAGTGGGATCCCGTGTATCAAGGTGGCTTTTGTTGATTGGTTTGTTTTCTTTTTCTTCTTCTTTTTGTTTGCAATAGATATTCAATTGTTCCAGCACCATTTCTTTGAAAAGCTATCCTTTCTCCATTACATAGCCTTTGCTCCTTGGTCAAAAATCAGTTGTTTGTTTATGTGTGGGTTTATTTCTGCACTCTTTATTCTGTTACATTGATCCATTAGCTTGGTTTTTATGCTAATGTCACTCTGTTTTGATTACTGTTGCTTTATACCAATTCTTGAGATCAGGTAATGTAAGTCTTCAAATTTTTTTCTTCATTTTCAGAATTGTTTGGCTATTCTAAGAATTTTTCTATGAATTTGGGAATCGGCTTGTCAGTTTCTACTCAAAAAAGCTCACTGGGATTTTTATTAGAATTACATTGAATCTTTAGATCAATTTGGGAAAATTAATATCTTAACAATATCGAGTCTTTCAACCTATGAACAAGGTGTCTCTCCTTTTATTTAGATCTTCCTTAATCTCTCATCAATGTTTTTTAGTTTTCAGTGTACACATCTTTCACATTTTTGGTTCAGATTTATTTCTGCTATTATACATATTATTTTACATTTCAATTTCCAATCATTTGTTTCTGGTATATTTAAACACAAGTGATTTTCACATATTGATTTTGTAGCCTGCAACCTTGCTAAACTCACTTACTAGTTCCAGTCACCTTTTAAAGATTCCATCAGATTTTCTACATAGACAATCATGTTGTCCACAAATAGAGACACTTTTATTTATTCTTTTCCAATCTAGATGACTTTATTTATTTATTTAGACTGATTGTCCTGCTAGACCTTCCAGTATAATGATGTGAGAATGGACATTTGTCTTGTTCCTGATCTTGGGTGGAAAGCATTCAGTCTTTTACCATTATGTATGATGTCAGCTATAGGTTTTTAACAGATGCCTTTTATCAGGTTGAAGAAGTCCCCTACTATTTATAGTTATTGAGAGTTTTTATCAGGGGTGGATGTTAGTATTTTGTTAAATGCTTTTTCTGCATCTGTTGAGATAATTAAATTTTTTCTTTTAAAAATTTAATATGGTGAATTACATGGATTGGTTTTTTAATGTTAAACCAATTCAACATTTCCCGGATAAACCCAGTTGGTAATGATATATTATCTTTTAAAATATACTGTTGTATTCTATTTAATACAATTTTGTTCATGATGGATATTTGTCTGTAGTTTTGTTTTCTTAGCATTTGTGTAGTTTGGGATCACGGTAATGCTAGCCTCATTTGAGTTTGTTGGAATGTATTTCCTCCTCTTCAGTTTTTAAAAAAAGTTTGTGTGGAATTGATGTTACATCTTCCTTAAGTGTTGGTAAAATTCACCATGAAGTCATCTTTTTTTTGTCTTCTTTTAGGTTTTCCAGGAGTTTTTTATTATTTCATTTTGTACCCTATGTTGGCTATTAGAAAAACTCTATATTTTGTTATTTCGGATGTTTATGTAAAGTGTATTAGTATACATTTTTAACTTATTGTAATCTTATACCACTTCTTGTATAGTCTGCTGCTGTTATGAATTTTATTTTTACATGTGTTATAAAATCCACAATACATTGTTATGATTTCATTTAAATAGTCAATGACTTTTAAAAAGATTTAAGTAATATGAAAACTATCTTATGTATTTATCCATGTAGTTACCATTTCCAGTGCTTCTTAAAGATTTTTTTCTGTTGATCAAGATTTCTATCTGATATCAATTACCTTATGCTGAAGGGCAACCTTTAATATTTCTTTTATTGTCTTTGAAATATTTTTTGCTAGATATAGAATTCTAGGTAGCAGTTGTTTTATTTTGTTGTTATTTTTGTTTATTTTTTAGTCAGAGCCTCACTATGCTGCTCAGGCTGAAGTACCGTGGCACATTCACGATCACTGCAGCCTTGACTTGCTGGGCTCAGATGATCCTACCACCTTAGCCTTCCAAGTAGCAGGAACCACAAGCATGTGCCACTATGCCCGTCTAATTTTTTTATTTATTGTAGAGATGAGGTCTCTCCAAGTTGCCCACGCTTGTCTCAAACCCCTGGGCTCAGGCAATCCTCTCGCCTCTGCCTTCCAAAGTGCTGGGATTATAGGCATGAACCACTGCGCCTTGGCCTCCCACATAAACTATTAACTTATCCCTGTTGTCTCATCAATTTGTGATACATATATATTATTGACTATTTTATGAAACCTTGTAGCTTCCTTCTGAATTGAACCTTTAATCCTTGTTTATTGATACTTTATTTCTAATAATACTTTTACTTCAAAATTTATTTTACCTATTATTATTTACAGACTTTCTCAACTTGCTTTTGGTAATATTTTCCTCAGATACCTTTGACTTTGTGTTTATTTTCAACCATATGTGTCCTTATGTTTCAGATGTTTCTTTTTTTACCAGCATGTTGCTGGATTTTAAAATTTCTAATCTATTTTTTAACTGGTGAGTTTAGTTCATTTACATTGTTGACATTATTTTTCCAGCTTTAAGTATTTTGACAAATAAAAATTACATATATTTTATATGTACAAACTATTTCCACCATATTACTTTGTGCTTTCTATTTGTTCCTGTGTTTCTTTGTTTTCCTTTGCAATTTAAAAAATTGATTATTTTGTCTAATGTTCTGTGTGTGTTTCTATTCCATTTTTCCCTTTACTGGTTTGGTAGTGCATTCACTTCATTTCTATTCTTTTAGTTATTATCCTTGAAATTTACTTCATATTCTTAAGAAAGTCATAATTCTTTCCCCAACTAATATGAAAATCTTTGACAGTAATATGATGGAGTTGCTCACAAAAGCTGATTTTTAGCATTTCTTCTCGATTTCCTATTCAGTGACATCACATCGGGAGCTTGAAATCAGCCATGGTGGGAACATACAACCATGAAAATCAACACTGTAAATCAGGGCCTTTCATGCTGAAAATCTGGAAATGATCAGCACACCATTGATCGTTCCTGCTCTGTTTTTAATTCCACACACTCTTGTTATTCTTTTTATTCTACGTGGATAATTTTTCTTTAGATTTACCAAATTTTTTGCTTGCCCTTTTCTTCCTGAATTTCCTAACTTCCTTTGGGATCATTTTCTTTCTTTCTGACACATGTTTTTTAGAAATTCCTTTAGTGAAGGTCTGCTGGTGGTAAACAGCATTCTCATTTTTGCTTTATTATAAATTCTTTATATTACCCTCCTTCTTGAAAGATGGCTGTTCTGGGGATATAGATCTAAGTTGCCAGTTATCTTTTACTTATGCACTTTGAAAATATTTCTACTTTTGTTGTTGAATAGTCCAGCATAATTGTCATTCTTTTGTAGGTAAACTCACTTTTTACTCTGATGGTATATAAAGGCTTCTCTTTGTCTTTAAAGTTCTTCAGTTTCACTCTGTTGTCTCTAAGTGTGGATTTTTAAATCCAACTTGGAATTTGTTGGCTTATTTTTATCTATGGATATATATCTTTCAGCACTTCTGGAAATTTCTTAGGCTTTCTCTCTCCTAATATTACATCTCATTCATTTTATCTCTTTTCTTCTCTGGCATTTCAAAAAACACCCCAATTTAGAACCTTTTATTCTATCATCCATGAATCCTAAGCAATTTTTTATTTTCCACCTACTTTTCTCGGTGTACTGCATTCTGAATAATTGCTTTTTATTCATCTTTCAGCTCATTAATTCTCTCTTTAGCTATATCTCATCTATTATTAATTCATCCAATGAGCTTTTTATTTCAATGCTTTTATTTTTGAAGATTTTATTTAAATACCTTCAAATATGCCTAGTTATTTTGGGTGGTCTTTTCTTGCTTGCACTTTTTTTTTTGAGTAGGGGTCTCACTCTGTCACCCAGACTGGAGTGCAGCAGTACAATCATATTGATCGTGGCTCACAGCAGCCTCAACCTCCTGAGTTCAGTTGATCCTTTTGTCTCAGTATTCCAATTAGTTGGGACTACAGGCACATACCACCATGCCTGGCTAATTTTTTAATTTTTTTGTAGAGGCAAGGTTTTGCTATGTTGCCCCGGCTGGTCTCAAACTCCTGGGCTCAAGCAATCCTCTCACCTTGTCCTGGGCTTGCTTGCTCTTTTTTTTTTTGAGTTGGAGTCTCACTCTGTTGCCCAGACTGGAGTGCAGTGGCCACTCTCGGCCACCGCAGCCTCGACCTGCCGGGCTCTGGCGATCCTTCCGCCTCAGCCTTCCAAGTAGCTGGAACTACAGGCACGCACTACCACGCCCGGCTAATTTTTTGAGTTATTGTAGAGATGAAGTCTCGCCAAGTTGCCTGGGCGGGTCTCAAACCCACGGGCTCAGGCAATCCACTCACCCCAGCCTCCCAAAGCACAGGATTACAGGCTGAGCCACCAAGCCCAGCTGCCTTTTTAGGTTTCTCAGAGGACCCAGGGCCCTGCTCTGATATTGCCACAAGTACAATCTTGATAGTTGTGTTAGCTCATAGGTCATGACTCCCAATCAGATTTCAATTCACTTATTGTTTTTTAATATCTGTGGAGAGTTCACTTACCTTTTTGATAAAAGTTTGGTATCTAGTTGTATTGGGAGCACACCTTAGGATATGTAATCTGCCATAATCTTGGAAGAGGAAATCATCCATTCAAAATTTAACCCAGTGAAAGGTAGATAATATGGACCCAACTATATTTTTTTATAGCTGATAATTGTTCCAACAACATTTATTGAATAATTCATCTTTATTCCACCAATTGGAAATATCATTCAAGCCATATTCTGAATTCCTAAATGTAATTGTATTTCTGAACTTTTCATTCAGTTTTATTATTCCATCTGTTTATTCATATGAAATATAATGCTGTTTTATTTTTGAAGGTTTCAAACATGTTTTGATAACTGGTATTTCTAGTTTCCTCTTTCTGTTACTCTTATATTTTAGAATTCCCTCAACTATTCTTGATTATTTTTATATAAACTTTAAGTGAGATTAACTAGATCACCAGAACGTAACTTCCTGATGGTATTTTTTTTAAGTTGTGGTGAAAAACATATAACATAAAACTTAGCATTTTTACATTTTTAAGAGAGTGACTCAGTATTACTAGGTGTACTCATCTGTTGTGCAACAGATCTCCAGAACTTTTTCGTCTTGCAAAACTGAAATTCTGTATTCATTAAACAGCTTCCCATTTCCTGACGCCCCCAGGCCCTGGTATCCACCATCCTACTTTGTGTCTCTATGAATCTGACTACTGTACATACCTCATATTGTAGAATCATATAGCATATGACTTTTGGTAACTGGCATATTTTACTTAGCATAATGTCCTGAAGTCTCATATATAATATAGCATGTGAAAGGATTTCCTTTCTAAGTCCAAATAATATATAATTGTACATATATATATCACATTTTATTATATATGTTTATAACATATATATGTTACATGTCTTGTCATATAAAACATTCCATTGTATGTCTATATCACATTTATCTGTTACTGAACATGAGTCATTTCTATCTCTTGGCTATTTTGAGTAATGCTGCTAGGAACATGGGTGTGCAAATATCTCTTCGAGACCTTGGTTCTTTCAGTTATTTTGGATATATGGTTGTCTCTCTAAATACATAGTACCGAAATCCACACATCTCACGTTCCTAAAGTTGGCCCTGGAGAACTGCATAATAAGAAGTTGACCTTCCATATAAGTGAGTTTCATGTCCTATAAATACTGTATTTTTAATCTGCATTTGGTTGAAAAAAATGCATATGTAAGTGGACCCATGCAGTTCAAACCCATGTTGTTCAAGGGTCTACTATATACCTAGAAGTGGGATTGCTGAATCATACAGTAGTTCTATTTTTAATTTTTTGAGGAAGCTCTATACTGTTTTCCAAAAGATTGCACCATTTTACAATTTTGCAATCCCACCAACAATGAATAAGTTTCTGATTTCTCCACGTTCTCACCAACAATTGTTATAATCTTTTTTTAATAGTAGTCATCCTGATGTTGTGAGGTGATAGCTGATTATAGTTTTGATTTGCATTTCTCTAATGCATTTCTCATCTCTGTATTTGCTTCTTGGCTATTTGTACATCATCTTTGGAGAAGTGTTCATTGAGGTCTTTTGCTCATTTTTTTTTTTTTTTTTTTTTTTTTTTTTGAGTTGGAGTCTCACTCAGTCGCCCAGACTGGAGTGCAGTGGCCGCTCCCGGCCACCGCAGCCTCGACCTACTCGCCTCCAGCGATCCTTCCGCCTCTGCCTTCCAAGTAGCCGGAATTACAGGCGCACGCTACCACACCCGGCTGATTTTTTGATTTATTGTAGAGATGAGGTCTCGCTGCCCAGGCGGGTCTCGAACCCACGGGCTCAGGCAATCCACTTACCTCAGCCTCCCAAAGGCGTGGGATTACAGGCTGAGCCACCGAGCCCGGCTTTTATTTTTTATTTTATTTTATGTTTTTGAGTTGGAATCTCACTCTGCCGCCCAGGCTGGAGTGCAATGGTACGCTCATGGCCACTGCAGCCTCGACCTGCTGGACTCAGGCCATCCTTCTGCCTCAGCCTTCCAAGTAGCTGGAGTTACAGGCATGTGCCACCACATCTGGCTATTTTTTTTGATTTTTTGTAGAGACAAGGTCTCACCAGCCTGGTCTCAAAACGTTGGGCTCAGGCAATCTTCTCACCTCGGCCTCCCAAAGTGCTGGGATTACAGGCTTGAGCCACCGCACCTAGCCTAGCTTTACTAACAACTCCCCTGTATACTTGCTCATCTGGATTATTTCTCCCTATTTCTGAATGAAATCATGGACTGTTCCCTCAGCTTTTCCCCCATCACTCTCATGAAATAAAAATGCTCAGGTCATTTTCAGTTGATAAGATATTCAGAGGTGTATAACAAGGAACTCCAGAGTTGGTCTAATTCTAAAGCATTTCCCCTTCCTGGCTTAGTTCTGCTTTGGATTTGATGATGGAAATAGTTGGGAGAAGGACTTTCTCCCTTTCTCGACTCACCTTTACCCCTACTTATTATCTGTAGTCTAGAGTTACCTCCGTGGTTGAAGTGGTTGGAAGGGAGAAAAGGTTCTGGACAGACAGGGTGTCCCTAGGTGGCACAGTTTTTATAGATCTCTTAGATCTCTCGCTGGGGACCCCTCTCATGACCTCTTATGATCCCTTCAGCTTCTATACCAAATTCTTTATCCACAGAAGGAATTCCTAACCTGAGGTCTACAAGAATGTCTGGGGGTCCATAGCTAGAATTTTGGGGTCTGTAAACTTGGATGAGGAAAGTCCATCTTTATTTTATACAACTTTCAGTTCAGGCCGGGTGCGGCAGCTCATGCCTGTAATCCTAACAATTTGGGAGGCGGAGGTGAGAGGATTGCCTGAGTCCAGGGGTTTGAGACCAGCCTGGGCAACTTGGTGAGACCTTGACTCTAGAATTAAAAAAACAAAAACAAAAACTGGGCATGATGGCATGTGGCTGTAGTTCCAGTTACTTAGAAGGCTGAGATGAAAGGATCACCTGAGCCCAGCAGGCCAAGGCTGCTGTGGCCATAAGCATGCCACTGCACTCCAGCCTGGGCGAACTTCCAGTTCAGGAAGGCTTTAGCTAGTCTTCAGCATTTCCTTCAGTCGTGAGAATGGGCAACAGATCACAATAATATTAGCACTATATATAATTTTGTCACCAAAATAATTAATTTTCATGTCATAGTGAGCTGTTGCAGAGATACTGAGTTATCACTATACTCACTGCGACTTCAAAATTACTGTAGTTGTTAAAAACTGCTACTAGATCTTGTTACCTAACAAATTAATAGTGTGTATATATAATTATCTCATAATTTTTAAAAATTTTATAACTGTAATTCAATATAATTGGTTTCCTTTACAATCCTTTATATTTTATTGTGTATATATGGAAACATTATGTAAGAATGGGTCCAGTGGGGTCCATGGCACCAAAAAAAAAAGGTTAATAACCCTTGATTTAGCGCCTTCTTCCACTCTATCGAGTGTATTTTCAGGACAGTTCACAGCTAGCTACCCTCAAGGAGCCCAAACCTGACTGATGAGAAACAGGCAAGATCCTTGCCCTAATAAGCTCTGAAAGAGCATCTGGTTCCTAAAGCCATGCTACGGACACTGGCCATGCTTAGCTGCTCCAGATGAGCTCACCTTTCCCACCCTCTTACTCTTAAACTTCACACATATGAGTTTCTCTGCTCTTCACATTCTAGAGGACACCTGTTAACATCTCCAAGCAATTCTTATAAAGATTCCCCACTAGCCTGAAGTGAGCCAAAAGTACCCCAAATCCTCCCCCATTGAGACAGGGGGAGCTACAGCATCCTGAGAGCTCCCTCCCATACAGTTCCTGTTTTTCACCCTAAAGATAGATGATGAGCTCAAGGTCACAGTCTATTACCAAGCAGCAGTAGGTAGTTCAACAACCGCTCTGCTGTTCCTAACTTTGAGGCCTTGGCTGAAACCAAGACAGAGTTCATTTTCACATGCTAGTACACAAATACTAGTAAGTAGTGGTTGTTACCATCTATAAACCTAGATGCAGAGCTTGAGATGGGGATTCTCATGCAAGGGATTGATTGAGGGGCATGCCTTCCCTCCACAGTGAGTGAGGAAGGCGGGATGAGGTGGGGGGAGGAACTGAGCAAGGACGGGGACTAAGCTGGAGTCTAGCCTCAGCCTCACCACCATCTCCCATCA
>NW_007067408.1:32741-49775 GCF_000164805.1 Carlito syrichta
TGTGGCAATGGACCAGGCTTTGGCTTCCCTTTGAGAGCAAGTCAGTCAGAGGCTGCAGGCCAACCCTACCATGGAGGAATGACCACCCAAGCATTTCCAGGTGTTTTGTTTGCTGAGGGCAGTTGGCAGCTGGAGAATGAATGCACTGACCTAGAGTATTTGTTTCCTAGGGCTACCATAACAAATCACCACACACATAGTGGCTTAACACAGAAATGTATTCTCTCACGGTTCTGGGGATCAGAAATCCAAAATCAAGATGTTTGCTGGTCCCTGCCCCTTCCAAAGGCCCTAGGGGTGAATCTTCCCTTGCTTCTTTTGGCTTCTGGTTTCTCCCAGCATTCCTTGCAGCTGCATTACTCCAATAACTGCCTTTGTCTTCATAGTGCTGCCTCTTCTTCTGTGTAATCACCCTCTGCCCTATAGTTATAAGGACGCTGGTCATTGAATTTAGGGCCCACTCAGATAATCCAAGATGATTTCATATCCAGATTCTTAATTTAATTACATCTGCAAAGATCTCTTTCCCCAATAAAGTTACATTCACATGTTCTGGGGCATGGACATACATTTTTAGGGGGCCACCATTTAACCCACTATACCCAGTGGAGGGAATTGAGGTGAGGCACCAGTGGCATCCCTTGCACAAGTAATCCTCCAGCCAGTAGATCACCCCGGATAAGCTCTGTGGACTCTGCAGTCCCCTTGCTGCCTGAGAGACTCATGAGCATACACACATGAAGCACTGTTCCCCTCAAGTGTGCTGAGGCTGGCCTATTCCCCCTCTGTGGAAACAGGACACATAGGGTCCTGTCAGTCGTGTGACAGCTCTGCAGTTAGAAAGCATTCTCTCTCCTCCACCAAACTTCCTGCGTACCGTTCAGTCCATTCTCCCTCCAATCATGAAGTCCAACTCATACCCCAGTCTTGCCATTTGAGGGCGCCATATGAATTAGGGTAATCTGCTGTAACAAAAAGTCCCCAAATCCAGTCTCTTAAATCGTTGTTAATTTTCTTTCACAAAACAGTCCAGAGGGAGTCAGTCCAGGGTGGTTCTCCACAAGGTCATCCAGGACCAAGCTGTTTTTTCCTCAGCTCTCCCCTTAGGTGACACCCTCATCTGCAGGTTCAAGCTCAAGCAGGTTCAGAGACACCAAAGGGGGATACAAGAAATGGAGTGAGCAGCTTTCTTATGAATACATGACCTGAAGGTCACACCTCACTGCTGCTCACACCAATGGCAAGAATTTAGTCATGTGACCACAACTTATTGCAAGAGAGGCTGGGGAAGGTAGACTCTAAGTGGCGTCCCTGAACCCAGGTAAGACTCAGAGGGCTCCATCATGAAAAGAAAGGAAGGATGATAACTCATGGGAACAGTGAAGATTCTCTGTTATAGACACCTTCTGCCTAGCCACTCTTGTCTTTCTTTCTATGAGCAAACCAAGATTTTCTTTATCTATGTCCTCTCCCTCTTGAGCAAGCCCCTGTAATCTATGGTATCCTTTTTAAAACAGGGAGTTGACACAGAACCCAGGCCTCCATCTGCCTGTGACTTGAGGGACCTTGTGCTTCCAGAGGTGTGAGGGTAAATGCTTAAGAATGAAGCTAAAACCAAGACTCCTCCACATCCACCTGCCACTCACAATGTGCAGAGCTTCCACACACAGGACGTGGGTTTCTTTGCCAGTTGCATGCTCACTTGGGTCCCCATCAATCTCGAGTTCACTAAAATATTTAGTTTTCTTACTACCATCTGCCCAGGAACACCTACCTGTGCTATTACAATTGCGTTTTTATGACAGATGTTTTTAACTATAATTGACATACCAAAAAATTCACTCTTCTAAAGTGTGCAATCAGGTTCTTTTTAGTATATTCACAAAATTGTCCAACCATCAGCACAATCTAACTTGGAGACATTTCACCCCCCCCAAAGAAACCGCATACCCATTTGCAGTCACACCTCATTCTCCCCAGCCCCTGGCAACCATTAATCTACTTTCGACAGAGACATCTATGAATTTGCTTATTCTGAACATTTCATATAACTGGAATCATATAGAACACGGTCTTTTGTGGTTGTCTTCTTTCACTTAGCATAATGTTTTCAGGGTTTATACACATTGTAGGACATATCCGCATTTCGTTCCATTTTATTGCCAAATACTATACTATCGTAAAGATATCCCACTTTTTATTTATCCTTTCATCAGTTGATGGATATCTGGGCTGTTTCTACCTTTTGGCTGTTATGAATAACACTGCCGTGAACATTCATGTACACAAGGTTTTGTGTGGACAAATGTTTTTTAATTCTCTTAGACATATACCTGCAGGTGGCTTACATGGTAACTCTATGTTTCACGTTTTGAGGAAATGTCAAAGTGATTTTGAAAACAACTGCACCATTTTACACCCCACCAACAAGGTATGAGAGTCCCAATTTGTCACATCCTCACCAATACTTGTTATTGTCTAACTGCTAAATTTTTTATTTATTTTTTGTAGAGAGGAAGTCTCACTTTATGACCCAACCTGGCCTCAAATAGTCCTCCACCTCGGCCTCCCAAAGTGTTGGGATTACAGGCATGGGCCACCACATCCAGCCTGTCTAACTTTTTCATTATAGCCACCGTAGTGAGTGTGAAGTACTATCTCATTATGGTTTTTATCTGCATTTCTCTGATGATGAATGATGTTGAACTTCTTTTCATATACATATAGGTCTTTTGTATATCCTCTCTGGAGAATGTTTATTCAAATCCTTTGCCCATGTTTTAATTTGGTTGCCTTTTTATGATTGAGTCATGAGTTCTTGATACATTGTGGGTACTGTATAATTTACAAATATTTTCTCTCATGCAAAAGATAGGTGAGTTGTCTTTTCACTTTCTTGATAAAAGTGTCATTTGAAGCACAAAAGTTTTAATTTTGACAAAATTCAGTTTATCTATGTTTTCTTTGGATGCTTATAACTTTTGTGTCATGACTATGAAAGAATTGTCTAATCCAAGGTCAGAAGACTTACTCCTAGGTTTTCTTCTAAGAATCTTATAATATTAGACCTTACATTTATGCCTATGATCCATTTTGAGTTCATTTTTGTATATGATATGAAATAGGGATACAATTTACAGGTTTTTGAAGAGTTGCGAATAATTGATACTTTATTTGAATATGGGGTAGAATTCACCATTAAAACCATCTGGATCTGGGGTTTTCTTTGTGTGAAGTTTTTAGATTACTAATTCAATCTCTTTTTTTTTTTTTTTTTGAGATGGAGTCTCACTCTGTCACCCAGACTGGAGTGCAGTGGCTGCTCCCGGCCACCGCAGCCTCGATCTGCTGGGCTCCAGCGATCCTTCTGCCTCAGCCTTCCAAGTAGCTGGAACTACAGGCGCGTGCTACCACGCCCGGCTTATTTTTTATTTTGTTGTGGAGATGAGGTCTCGCCAAGTTGCCCAGGTGGGTCTCGAACCCGTGGGCTCAGGCAATTCACTCACCTCAGCCTCCCAAAGCGCGGGATTACAGGCTGAGCCACCGAGCCCGGCTTAATTCAATCTCTTTAATTGCCATAATTCTATTCAGTTTTTCTGTTTCTTCTAATTCACTTCAGTAGTTTTTTCTTTTTAAAAATTTGTCCAGGCTGGTGCAGTGGCTCACACCTGTAATCCCAACACTTTGGGAGGCTGAGGTGAGAGGATTGCTTGAGCCCAGGAGTTTGAGATCAGCCTGGACAACATAGCAAGACCTCATCTCTACAAAAAGTTTTTTAAAAATTAGCTGGATAGCCGGGCTCAGTGGCTCAGCCTGTAATCCCACGCCTTTGGGAGGCTGAGGTGAGTGGATTGCCTGAGCCCACGGGTTTGAGACCCGCCTGGGCAGCAAGACCTCACCTCTACAATAAATCAAAAAATCAGCTAGGCGTGGTAGTGCACGCCAGTAATTCCAGCTACTCAGAAGGCTGAGGCGGAAGGATCGCCGGAGCCCAGCAGGCGAGGCTGCGGTGGCCGGGAGCGGCCACTGCACTCCAGTCTGGGCGACAGAGTGAGACTCCGACTCAAAAAAAAAAAAAAATTACCTGGATATAGCGGTACATGCCTGTAGTCCTAACTACTTGGGAGGCTGAGGTAGAACAATCACCTGAGCTCAGCAGGTTGAGGTTTCAGTGAACCATGATCATGCCACTGTACTCCAACCTGGGCAACAGAGTGAGACCCCAACTCAAAAAACAAAAACAAAAACAAAAACCAAATGCTTCCATATCTTCTTGTTATCTAATGTATTAGTGTACAGTTGTGTATCATAGTATTCCCTTATAGTCCTTTTTTATTTCTGCAAGGTTAGTTGTGATATCACCTCTTTCATTTCTGATTTTGATGATTTGAGTCTTTCTTTTTCGTCTAGCTAAGCATTTTCAATTTTGGTGATCTTTAAGAAGAAAAACATTCTGACTGGGTGGGGTGGCTCAGCCTGTAATCCCAGCATTTTGGGAGGCCAAGGTGAGTGGATTGCCTGAACCCGTGGGTTCGAGACCAGCCCAAGCATCTTGGCGAGACCTCATCTCTACAATAAATAAATAAATAAAATTAGCCAGGCGTGGTAGCATGTGCCTGTAGTTCCAGCTACTTGGAAGACTGAGGCAGAAGGCTGTGAGTGTGCCACTGCACTCCAGCCTGGGTGACAGAGTGGGACTCCAGCGAAAAAGAAAAAAAATTTACAGTGCAAATTTCCACCTAAGCCTTTCTTTAGCTGCATCCCATAAATTTTAGTATATTGTAATTTATTTCTCATTATCTCAAATATTTTAAAATTTCTTTCTTTCTTCTTCTTCTTTTCTTTTATTTCTTTTTTTTTTTCCTGAGTTGTCAGAGCCTCACTCTGTTGCCCAGTGCCCAGGCTGGAGCGCAGTGGCACAATCACAGCTACTGCAGCCTCAACCAGCTGGACTCAGGCAATCCATCTGCCTCAGCCTTCCAAGTAACTGGGATTATAGGCATGCACCACTACGTTCAACTAGTTTTTTTTATTTACTATAGAGATGAGGTCTCACCATGTTGCCCAAGCTGGTCTCGAACTCCTAGTCCCAGGCAATCGTCTCACCTCTGCCTCCCAAAGTGCTGGGTTATTTTAACTCCATATATTTGTGAATCTGCCAAATTTCCTTTTGTTATTGATTTCTAAATTTAAATTCAATGTGGTCATAGGACATATTTTATATGATTTAAATTTTTTAAGACTTATTAAGTGGCCTAATATATGGTCTATGCTAGAGAATGCTTCATGTGCTCTCAAGAAAAATACAGTATTTATCTTGCTGTTGTTGAGTGGAGTGATCTATAGATGTCTGTTAGGTCTAGTGGTTTATAATATTGTTTAAGTCTTTTATTTCTTTGTTGTTCTTCTGCCTAGTGATTCTACTATAGGAAGTAGGTTATAGACATTACCAGCTATTATTGAATTATCTGTTTCTCTTTCCAATTCTGTTAGTTTTGCTTCATATATTTTGGAGTTTTGTTATTAGGTGCATACATTTATAATTGTTATTTCTTTCTGATAGAGTGAAACTTTTATCATTATAAAATGCTCTTCTTTGTCTCTCATAATTTTTGTCTTAAGATCTATTTTGTATATTAGTATAGCCACTCCCACTCTATTTTGGTTAACATTTACATGATATATCTTTTCCTATCCTTTTTTTTCAAAACCTATTTGTTCCCTTGAATCTAAAGTGTGTCTTACATAGATATAGTTGGATCATGTTGTGGTTTTTTAAATCCATTTTGCCAATCTCTGCCCTTAATTGAAGTATTTAAGTCATTTATATTTAATGTAATTACTAATACAACAGGATTTATATCTGCCATTGTGCTATGTATTTTCTGTCTAATATTTTTCCTTGTTCTATTATTTCCCCATCACTCTCTTTTTTTGTGTGTCAAATGAATATTTTTCAGTGTACAGTTTGAATTATGTTGTTGTTCTTACTATATTTTAGTTATTTTCTTAGCAGTTGCCCTAGGAGTTACAATTAATATCTTAATTTAAGATAATCTAATTTAGATGAACACCAACTTAATTTCAATAGTATACAGAAACAATGCTCTAATATAGCTCCATTATCTCTCCCTTCCTTTGGTCTATCATTGTCAATCATATTATATCCTTATACATTATAAATCCATCAAACCAGTTTTATAATTATTGCTTTATGCTGTCGCTTTAAAAAAAAATGGGCCTTATATTTAGACCAGTTTGGGGTTTACAGCAAAATTAAGTGGAAAGTGGCCAGGCACAGCAGCTCACGCCTGTAATCCTAGCATTTTGGGAGGTGGAGGCAAAAGGATTGCCTGAGCCCAGGGGTTCAAGACCAGCCTGGGCAACTTGGTGAGACCTTGTCTCTACAATAAATCAAACAATTAGATGGGTGTGGTGGCGCCCGTCTGTGGTTCGGAAAGTATAGCAAGTTCTCATATATCTCCTATCCTCACACATGTGTAGTTGTCTTTTAGATTAGATAGGAAAACAAAATAGTTACAGACAAAAATACTTTTATGCTGCTTTTTATATTTACCTGTGTAGTTACTTTTACCAATACTCTCTATCTCTTTGTGTCAATTCAAACTACTTTCTTATGTTCTTTCATTTCAGCCTGAAAGACTTTCTTTAGTATTTTTTGTAGGACAGATCTATTGGTAATGAATCCTCTCAGATTTTGCTTATTTGAAAATGTCTCAATTTCTCCTTTATTTTTGAAGTCAATCATTTTTTGGAGTTGATAGTTTTGCTGGACATGGACTTTTTGACTGACAGTTGTTTTCTTTTAGCATAATATGTCATCTTACTGACTTCTGATCTTCATGGTTTCAGAAGTCATATGTTAATCATATTGAGAGTTCATTTTACATGGTGAGTTACTTTTCTTTCTTGTTGCTTTCCAGATTCTTTCTTTGTCTTTCAACAGTTTGAGCATTATGGGTCTTTGTGGGGATCTCTTTGAGTTCAAACTATTGAGTTTCTTGGGTGTGCTCAATAATGTTTTATCAAATTTGGGAAGGCTTTGGCCATTGGTTCCATAAACATTTGTCTGACTCTTTCCCTTTATTCTATCCTTCTTAGATTTTCATGCATGTGTTGGTTTACTTGGTGATGTCCCACAGGTCTCATTTTTCTTCATTCTTTTTTCTTTCTGCTTCTAAAGTAGAAAATCCCCACTAGCCTAATTCAAATTCACTCTGATTTTTTTCTTCTATCAACTCAACTGCTGTTGAGTTCTTCTAGGTATTTTTTCATTTCGGTTATCCTTTTCCATTTTAAAATTTCAATTTTAAAACATAATCTGTATCTTTTTTATTGATTTTTTTTTGGTGAAACATCATTCTCATATTTTTCTTGAATTTTTTAGACATGGTTTCCTTTAGTTTTATGAACATGTGAATAATAGCTCATTTAAAGTCTTTGGCGAGCCTAACATTTGGGCTTCCTCATGGACAGTTCCTTTTGACTACTTTATTCCAATGTATGGGTCTTACTTTCCTGTACTTTATGTGTATCATAATTATTTATTGGAAACTGGACTTTTTAACAATATAATGTAGCAATCTGGAAATCAGATCCTTTTTCTCAGTGTTTGTGTTATTGCTATTGCTGTTTGTTTGTTTGTTTAGTCCCTTTCCTGGACTAATTCTATAAAGTCTGTATTTCCTGTCATGTATGGTCACTGAAATATCTACTGTTAGCTTATTGATCAGATCATGATTAGACAGGTATTTCTTTAAATGTCTTGAGTGCCAATACATCTTCAAACCTTTGACAAAAGGCCATGCCTTCAATGCTCCAGCAATTTATAACGCTGCCTTGACCTTCACTTTCTGTCTGTTCAGGGCTTCAGCGTCCACTAAAGGTGAGAGACTAAGGCCTTCGCATGCCTTTTCTGGACATGTGCCCTTCCCTGCACATATGCATAGTTTTGCAGCTCTCCAGAAATATGTCAGAGCTCTCCAGAAATATGTCACAGCCCTCCATGAGCATCTTGTTGTCCAATTTTTCCTTTAGAATTTTTTGACCAGACTCTTTATTTGTCCCAATTTGTATTGCTACCTCAAACAGCTGCAATATTAAACAATTATCACTGGTTGTTTTTAACAAACACCCTGAAAATAGGGCCTTTCCCACTAAGAAAGCTCTGAATCACATCGAAAACAAGTTCTGCAAATAGAGCTATCTTGGAATTGCTAAAAAGATCAAATAGTGAAAGTTGTCTGGGAATACATCTTGTTGAGAAGCTCCAAACTTACTCTGGCCCTTCCCATGGTTGCTAGGCTGCTAGTTTCCACAACTGCAGTGGTGGCTAGGCTGCTTGTTATCAGCAGTGTTGGGGAGGGGAAAAGGGGATAGGACTAGTAAAAACACCACAGAGCTTTCTGTTCTTACTCAGATTCAGCCATTTTTCTCCAATAAATGCTCCTTGGGTTGTTGCAAACATTTTCTTAATCTTCAGAATTCTGAAAAAGTTTATTTTGACCATTTCTGACAGTGTCCTTGTTGCTTTATGGAGGAATGGATTTTCAGAAGTCCTTACTCAGTTCTTAAAGTCCTATTACTGTAATTGATATTTTTAACCTGAGTACAGGATTTTACATTGTTTTCTGTTAAAAGTGATTTGGTGACTTTGGTCCAGCAGGGGTTATTTATTTATCCTGTCACAGTAATTTCTGACTGTTGAATTCCATCATGAATCAGTCAGCACCTGCTGTGGGGCAGGAACTATGATAGATGTTCATGAGAAGAGAGAAAGACTTAAAACAATGATTCCTGCCCTCTGAGAGCTTACAGAGCAGTTGAGGAGACAAAACATAATTATGTAAACAACATTTCACAATTTTGAAAAAAATCAGTGAACTTGAAGAGAGGTCAATTGAGATTATCCATCATTACATAATTGCAAGAGGAAATAGAGAAAAATGTAAGACTTTTTAATTATTTTAAAAAGAACTCTTAATAGAGTCAGGGCCTCATTATGTTGCTTAGGCTATCCTTGAACTCCTGGCCCTAAGCAATCCTCCCATGTTGGCCTCCCAAAGTTGGGATTTATAGGCATGAGCCACTGTGCCTGGCCTAACATAAGGCTTTAAAACAATACTATCCAGCCAGGCTCGGTGGCTTAGCCTGCAATCCTGCGCTTTGGGAGGATGAGGTGAGTGAATTGCCTGAGCCTGCGGGTTTGAGATCCACCTAGGCAACTTGGTGAGACCTCATCTCTACAATAAATCAAAAAATTAGCCAGGTGTGGTGGCGCGCGCCTGTAGTTCCAGCTACTTTGAAGGCTGAGGCATAAGGATCACCAGAGCCCAGCAGGTCGAGGATGCAGTGGCTGGGAGCAGCCACTGCACTCCAGTCTGGGTGACAGAGTGAGACACCAACTCAAAACAAAACAAAACAAAACAATAAAACAATGCTATCCAATAGAACATTCTGCACTGACCAGTATGGTAGCCAATCACCACATATAGCTATCGGGCACTTGAAATGTAGCTACTGTGACTGAGGAACTGAATTTTTAATTATACCTAATTTTTATTGTCAAATTTATGTATTTATTAAAGATGGGTACAATTCAGGAGTAGGTATACAAGTGGTCATCGTACAGGTAAAGTTTGGGCCTCCCTTTGGTCCCCACTATAATTAAGTCAAATTTAAAGAATAGTATGTGGTTACTGTATCAGGTGTCACAGCTCTAAGTCTAAACATTTGCTTAACTGATCAGGATGACTCTGAGGTAGAGATGTGGGTGGAAGATTCCCTCCCACAGGAGGCCCATAGCGCTGCTCCTCTGGCTTCCAGCTGTGGGCTATGGACACTCTCTGGCATGTAGTTATGCCTGCTGCACAGTGAGTGTTCCTCAGTGACACTGTTGAAACAGGTGAGGTCTGAACCACCCTGTTAGGGGCAAATTTAGATCCCAACCCCTAGATCCGGCACAACCTGACAAATGCAATTTGAGAAGGGGTTATGGAAACTGCAAAAGAATCAGCCCCACTTCCTAACCCAGTGGGCAATGTGGCATTCCTTGTTTTCCTCCACAGCCACAAGCCCACGATAGCATCCGTCCCCTTCTACTCTTTCCAGCAGGATCTCTTTGCTCTGACACTCATGCTGCAAGCATAGGCTCCTGTCCAGAGCCATTCTGGCAATGCCCTTTGAGGTTTCAGAACCTCCCTGCTGCTTCAGTGCTGGGGTGGAACTAAGGTTTTTCCTTCTGCCACTTGAACAAACTGTACTTTGCTTCTCAGAGCTGGAAAATTTGGGGAAGAGAGAAGCAGAGGGTGTTCAAGAGAGATTTCCCCATGTGCCCTGGAGGTCACATAGGCTGAGATGCCAGTCATCAGGACAAGGGTCCCCAAGGGACCCCTAATTCAGAGCATGACTTATGAGAAGACCTCTGGGCAACGGAAGCCAAGCTTGGGGCCAGAGTGGCCCCATGCTGAGGCAGGAGCAGAGCTTTGGGCAAAGCCCCCATAGAAAACTAGAGGACGAGGCTGGGCTTGGTGGCTCAGCCTGTAATCCCAGCACTTTGGGAGGCCAAGGCAAGTGGATTGCCTGAGCCCGCAGATTTGAGACCAACCTGAGCAACTTGGCGAGATCTCATTTCCACAATAAATTTTTTAAAAATTAGCCAGGTGTGGCAGTGTGTGCCTGTAGTTCCGGCTATTTGGAAGGCTGAGGTGGAAGGATCATCAGAGCCCAGCAGATCGACGCTGGGATGGCTGTGAGTGTGCCACTGCATTCCAGCCTGGGCGCAGAGTGAGGCTCCAACTCACACACACAAAAACGACTAGAGGACAAGAGGATGTGCAGGCACGAGCCAGCCTCAGGATCACAATAGAGTTGGGGGCGGTGAGTGAAGAACTGTCTGCAACTTGAATTATAAGTTCTCTCTATAAAGTGATAAGTTCTCGCTAATCAGTGTTGGGGGCTCAAGTCAGCCCGGGATGTCTGGCCACGTAACTTGGAGCAAGGTCTCACCTCTCTCAGCTTCAGCTTCCTAGTCTGTAAAGTGGAGTTGGTTGATAAGCCCAACTGGCAGGGATGCTGGGACGTATACAATCACTACCAAGGGGTCATTTCTAACCCCACTGCCGCCCCACCCTGTCGATTGTCTTAGAGGGTAAGTACAGCTGAGCCAAGGCAGCAGCAAGAAAGTTCAGTGACAGGCAAGGATGACCAGTCAGAGATGAAAGCAGGAGAGTGTGAGCCTATGTGGGGACCTGAGATGTCTGGGCTGGGAATGGGTCTTTCTCTGAATAGGAAGGGGCCCCACTCAGCCTTTTGTCCGTTCTTTCTAGGTGCTTGGCAAGTTGCAGAAGATGCCAGGCCCTGCCAACATCCCCCTACCTACCTCTCACATGATTCACAAATAAGAGGTGCCAAGGTCTCTCACCTTGGAGCCCGGAATTCATGCCCAACCCTACCCCCCCGACCCCAGCTACTCAAGGCCAGAGGAAAACAAAACTTTCCTTCAGTCTCAGCACTTCCACCCTCGCCTTTATGTCTCCACGTTACTCACAAACACCCCTCCCAGCTCTGTGGCTTCCAACTGCCTGTCCATCCCCCACCCCTCCAGCCCACAGACACTTTTTCTCTACCTCTCCGTCTTGTCTGTTCTTCCTGTGGAGTCTAATATCCTACATTTGCAGGCTGAGGGGACTTGCAGGGGATGTGTTTGTCTGTCTGTGTCCACACAGGCACAAAGCATTGTCACTGTGCTTCAGCCTGTCCCCACCAGCTCCACGTGGAGTGCCCAGAGGCTTCTCATTAGCAGTCCCTCCGCCATTCCTCCCCTCCCCTTAGGCCTGGTATGGGGGCAGTGGAGTCACCACCACTCTTCCGGGGCTGCTGGGGGCCCCTTAGCAGTCAGTCTCTCTACCCCCCTCCCCTTCTCCTCAGGCCCCAAGCCCAGCCCCGAGGTTTGGAGAGCCTAGTAAGTGCCCTATCAACATGTTAATCAAATTACTTAGGAGCTAAAATTGACGCTGTTCATTAATTATACAAGATTATGCTAATTGTGCATGCAAATGCATGCAGGGGAACAGAAGGTGTTCAGGCGCATGGTGGGCTATTAGCATAGAGGATGGGGTGCGGGTGCATTGGCATGCTAATGTATGCGCCCTGGCTATTTATAGTCCTCCAGCCCATCTGCACTGCAGCCACCTCTACCCGGGTGGGGATCATGGTGGGGAGGCCAGGTCCAGGCCTGGCAGGTGGCTATGGCCCTGGGGACATTCTGTCTTGGCTGCTACCAGGCTGACACTGGAAAGCAGCCTGGGCCAGCCCGACGTGGGCCTGAACTACTGTAGCATCATTTCCCTTCACTTCTCTAGCCGAGGCCCTTGGGTACTCTCTTCTCCCTGGAGGCAGAATGACTCTACCAAGTGACACTGTCAATAAGTCACCCCCATGGCCTCACATCACCCACAGGGTCCAAGTCCCACATGATTTGGTGCCAGTCCCCGGGGCCCTGCTCACCCTGCCATCCTGGGTCTTGTCAGCGACCACCTGGTGGGTGCGCTTTCTGTGGTGGCCAAACTGTCCCTTGCATGGAGTGTCCCTGCCTCCTGCTTCTCTGTGACATCCTCCAAGACCCAATGCCCAAGATCCAATAAGTGGTTGCTGCAGATGACACTTGGCAGATTCTCCTGCTGGGCTCACCACTGTCTTCCAAGTTCCTCTTTCCTGTTGGTTTGCAGTGTCGAGATCTTGTTCATGTCCAGATCCTCAGTGTCTGACACATAGAAGGTATCTAAAATGTCCTTTAGAGTGGGTGTATGGAATGAATGGCCCAGCCATCTGTGTCCTCCTCTGTCCCTAAGCTGGGGTTGCAAGCGGCAGAAGATGAAAACCTTGGAGAGCCAGGCTTCCCCAAGACGTGCTCAGTTTCCTCTGAGGCTCATGAGCTCAAAGGCAAGCCCTATAGGATAAAAATTAGCAGGGGACACCCCTCCCTCCAATTCCCTGTCCCAGGCTGTGGTGCCAACTTTGGGCTTGGAGACACAAGTTCTATTTTACTCTACCCTTTGCTCTCAACCTGTTCTTTCCCAAAGTCTTCATAGGACACTCTGTTGTTTAAAACAGCCTGCCCCAACTCATATATTCATTCACTGTGCTCCCTCTTTCTTTTTTTTTTTTTGAGTTGGAGTCTCACTCTGTCGCCCAGACTGGAGTGCAGTGGCCGCTCCTGGCCACCGCAGCCTTGACCTGCTGGGCTCCGGTGATCCTCCCACCTCACCCTTCCAAGTAGCTGGAACTACAGGTGCGCGCTACCACACCTGGCTAATTTTTTTTTTTTTTTTTGATTTATTGTAAAAATGAGGTCTCACCAAGTTGCCCAGGCAGGTCTCGAACCCACGGGCTCAGGCAATCCACTCACCTCAGCCTCCCAAGTCACGGGATTACAGGCTGAGCCACCAAGCCCGGCTGCGCTCCCTCTTCCTAGGCCTGCCCTACAGTAGTCACATGTGACTATTTAAATTTAAATTATGACTGGGTGCAGTGACGCATGCCTGCAATCTCTGCACTTTGGGAGGCTGAGGTGGGAGCACTGCTTGAGGCCAGGAGTTTGAGACCAGCCTGGGCAACATAGCAAGACCTTTCCTCTACCAAAAAAAAGTTTTAAATTAAATTAATTTAAATGAAATAAAATTCAAAATTTAGTTCCTCAGTCACACTAGCCACAGTTCAAGCACTCAATAGGCAAGTGTGGCTAGTGCCTATCATTCTGGAAAGAGTTCTGTGGGGCAGCACTATAACCTAGACATGCGCTTTCTTGCCCCTGACCATCCTGTAGTTGGGAAGGGGTGGGCTCCTTATCCTGTTTGACATACTAACAGCTTTCTCTTTGGAAGTAGGAACATAATTTCAGCCCTAAGTGTCTCATGGGGATATAGGGAGGAAAAAGTCAGTGAAAAGCCGTAGCTCTGTGATCTGGGCTTTTTAAGGATGGGATTCCTGGAAGCAGAGCCTGAAATGGGGATCATTGTGAATGTGGTTTATTGGAGGAGTGCTCTCAGGAGAAATGGGGGGAAGGATGCAGGTAGGATTTAGAGGGAGGTTAGTAAGAAGGTAATTTCAGCTGGAGTTTAGCCTCTAGAGTATGAATGGTACCAAGAGTTGGTCTTCCTTGGGATGTCAGTCTGTCATTGGCTCTGGGCTGTTGGTGGCTGAGAGTAATTCCCAGGTATTGGGGAACAGCTGGGAGCCATTTAACAGCCAACACAGTAGCTGGAGGATGTGAGAATCAGGCAGGCATCAACCCACTGTACACTTTCTGGATGCTGTCTTCCAGAAGCAGCTCCATCCCACTCTGCTCTTCCCCACCTCCAAGAACCCAGAGTTTAGGAGTAACTTACAATAGTCGCCTCCACATTTTCCTCATCTACTGAGCATCTCTTCTGAGTCAAGCACTGTACTAAGGGGTCTCTCCTCATGCAATGGTGTCAGTTCTGAGGAGCTGTGTGTAAATCAAATGTTTGTCTATGAGCCATACTCAGTCCAGCATTTGCTGCTTTGGTAGGGAATACTCTATCGACAAGGAAGGCTTATTTTAATTTCATCTTGAGCTGTTTTTACAGGATGAATAAAAAGCATTTATAAAAATGATTAAGAAGGCTAGACTAAGTTCAAGATGTAGTAATGTAGGTGTGCCAGTGAACTACTCTAGCTTTCATTTAAATCATAGGCATCAGAGTCGTGATGCATAACTACCATGTTTTAAATACTTGATTAGCTGGATGACCACTGTTCACAGTTCTTCATCTCATCTTTTTTTTTTTTTTTTTTTTTTTAGAGACAGGGTCTGAGTGTGTCACCCAGTCTGGAGTACCATGGTGCCACCATGACACTGCCTCTAACTCCTGGGCTGAAGTGATCCTCCTACCTCAGCCTCCCAAATTGCTGGGATTATAGGCATGAGCTACCAAGCCCAGCCCATCTGGTCTTTGATTGACTTTTTTATTATGGAGAGTGTTGAATATAGGTAGAATAGAATAATGAACCACATATACCCTCAATGAGCTTCAGCAATGATCAGCGCTTGGCTCATGCTGTTCATTTGTTCTCTAATCCTAAAAACTGTCTCAGACTGAGAGCAGCACTGCAAAGGTCAAAGGCCCAAAACTAGGAACAAAGAGATCTGAGTTTGTCCTTGGCAATCCTGTGAAATTTATGACCTTGAGGAAATCCTCACAGAATGGCTCTACTGGTCCCTGCATAGCCTGCCTCTCACGGCTGCCTTTGAAGGAGAACTTGTCACATAGTCCTGCAGTGCTAGCCTGAGCGGGCTCTGAGAACCACACTCAGAGGGACTTCTCTGTGCTCTTGTCAGCATCAGTGGCTCCTAGAGACCCAAGTTCATATCCTGACTTTGACATTTACTGTGACTTCATAGTTTATTCTTGCTTAACCTCAGTTTTCTCATCTGTAAAGTGGTGATGATTGCAAACCTATGCCACTTCAGGGTTTTGAGGAGGATTGAACAAGATAACGCGAACTCCGCAGAGTTTCGGGTACTTTTGAGATGATTGATAGATTAGATCTGGTTCACATTTTTGTTTTTTTTTAGGGGGGTTGCACAGTTACCTCCCTCATGGTGCATGTTATTTGTAACTCATGCTTGTACTTATGGTATTTTCTTCCTGTAATTCTAATGGCAGCTCCTGGGACTTAACCTTTCCCTTACTACACTATGAGATCCAGATGAGGAGGCTATGCCCCCAGAGAGCCTCATGGCCGCCAATGGGGATAGCACTGGGCAATGGTACTACAGTGCTCACCCTCCATGGAGATCCTCAAGTCAGCCAGGGCTGTGGGCTTGGCCACACCTTGATGACACCCCCCTTCTTACCGATCCTAGTTAGGAAAAAGGGGCTTCTCTAGATTTTCTTTCAGCCCCCATAGGGCTAAGGGACAGGGAGGGCTGCTCAGAGGATACTCCCAGGCTTGGGGGGGTGCTTCTATGGTGACAAGCATGGCTTCATAGCCCTTCAGGTCCCTGCAGAGTGTCCAGGCACAGAACCTGGCCTCATATACCCAGATCCTCCCAGGCTGTCTTCTTTCAAGGGGAGCATCATCCCTCAGTTCCCATGTCCACATGCATGTTTGTCTCCTTCCAGTTTCCCTGCCTGCCAGGTTCCCTGACCCAACCCCAGTCCCTAGCCCCTATATCTGACTGCTGTGCATTTATGGTTTGGAGGACCTGATAGCCCTTTTTCTTCTCCCCGACTCCATCTCATCCCAGGTGCAATAAAATGTCACCCTGAGGGTATCAGCTTACAGTCTCCTGGTCTATCCTCACATTCACCTCTCCAGCTTCCATGGTGTGTCTGACCCCCTCTTCAATGCCAGGTGGGGAAAGAGAGACCCAGGCAGCTCCTAAACCCCACCCAAAGGTGAGGGTAGGCAGGCACACTAAGGATGGAGGAGAGGCTGGGGCCCTTCTCCTGGCTCTCCTAGACCCCAACGGAAGTCCTCCAACTCTAGGCCTAGCCTGCCAAAGCATAATCTTCAAAATGGCAAAAAAATGTTTTCATAAAAGTTGTTACCGAGCATGTGTCAAAGTTTTCTATAACTATTTGATGACGGAACCAGTGGAATGGCAAAGATGGTTCAAAGAAGACTAAGAGAAACTGAATGATGTGTGTGTGCATGTATGTGTGCATGAGTGAGAGAGAGAGAGAGAGAGTGTGTGTGGGGGGGTATACATATATATATGGAGGGGGTTGGGAGAAGGAAGGAGGGAGGTAAAGGCAAGGGAGTGTATGAAAAATACTGGAAAAAGATTGCCAAATAACAAAGCTAGTTATTATCCACAGAACAGTAAAACTGTAATCTGTAGGGCTAATTTCTCTACTAAACAGAAATTATTTACTTCTGACCAATATCATTTTCCTTTTTTTTGAGTTGGAGTTTTACTCTGTGGCCCAGACTGGAGTGCAGTGGCCGCTCCCAGCCACTGCAGCCTTGACCTGCTGGGCTCCG
>NW_007067408.1:49795-57359 GCF_000164805.1 Carlito syrichta
AACCCACGGGCTCAGGCAATCCACTCACCTCAGCCTCCCAAAGGCGCGGGATTACAGGCTGAGCCACCGAGCCTGGCTTCATTTTTCAAAGTCATACAAATTTATCCATTTTTTGTACACAGCAATTGAGTACATGTGAAATTTTGCTACATGTATATAACATATAGTGATCAAGTCAGGGCCTTTAGGGTGTCTATCACCCGAGTTAAATACATTTTTGTTAAGTGTAGTCACCCTACTCTGCTATCAGACATTGACATGATTCCTTCTATGTTTCTGTATGTTTGGGCCCTTGAACCCCCCGCTCTTCAGCCATCCCCATCTCCCCTACTCACCCTTCCAAGTCTTGTTACCTGTCTCTCCACTCTCTACCTCCACGTGATCAAAGATTTTAGTTCCCACATTTAGCAAATATCATTGGCATCTTATCAGTTTTCTGCAAATTAGTACCTAACTTCACAAAATCTGTGCCCCAATCAATAGTAAATATGAGTCTAAGCTGCTTTCCCCTTGGGAATCAGGTGACTTTTAGGTGACTTCCTTAACATAACACTCCAGAGCAGCGTTGTCCAATATAAATATAATGCAAGCCACATATGTTACATTTTTAAGTAGCCACATTTTAAAAAACAAGAAACTGGTTACATTAAGTTGATGATATATTTTATTTAACTCTATATCTAAGGTGCTATCATTTCAACACATAATCAACACAAAAGATTACTAATGAGTTATATTATATTCTTTTTTTCTAAGTCTTTGAAACCAGATGTGTATTTTACACTTAACAGCACATCTCAAGTTTGAATTAGTCACATTGCAAGGGTTCAATGCCACATGGGGCTAGTGACTACAGTACTGGATAGTGCAGCTCTGGAGCAGTGGTTCTCAAACCTTAGGGTGTGTCAGAATCACCTGGAGGGCTTATGAACACGAAGATGTCTGGGCCCCACCCCCAAGAGATTCTGATTCAGCAGGTGTGAGGTGAGGCTTGAGTTTCTGCATTTCTAGCAAGCTCCCAGGTGACACTATACTGCTGGTCTGGGCGCCATACTTTGAAAACCGCTGTTCCAGAATGACTTGGAAGGGACTCTAGTGGTATTTTGCCTTATTTCCAAGTTGTGAATCGTTCTCTTCACACCCCATAGGCTCTATGGAGAATTTTGATCCCGGCTTGGCCTCTGACTGGGGGCAGCCTTGTGGACTACCTGCCGAATGTGGGTGAGGTTTCAGCAGCACCATTAATGGCATCAGCTGTGTGCTGGGTCTGAGGAGAGACTCAGAGGGAAGGGAAAAGTGAACTGACCCTCAGCACCCCACGGCATGCCCATGCCTTGTGCTGGCTGCTTTTCACTTACCAACACTCTGCAGGTAATGCTATCCAGGCTCAAAAACGGAGGTGTCCTGGGGCAGGTCCACATGGAGAGGAGGGCCCTAGGGCTCTCAGGGAAGGGAGGTCCTTGAATCCTAGAGTGACCAGAAAAGGCTGGCCAGACAGGGGGTGAGAATTGGTGTGGACCCAAAGAACAAATGGAACCTGTACTGGAAAGGAACGGTGTGGGAAGACCACTGAGCAAGGGCTTGGGGAGGGACCAGTGAGGGATCAGGACCCTGCAGGAAACAGCAGCCTTGGGGAACTGCAAGTAAAGATGTTCTAGAGGCAGGAATAGATGGCGCCTCAGCAACAGACGACTGCTCCTCTCTCGTTTTATGGGTGTGGAAGGAGTTACCCACTCCAGGTCACACAGAGAATCAGTGCCTGACCGGAGCCTACATCTCAGCCCCATCCCAGGGACCCTCCCTCTTGCTTCTGTAGGTTTGGGAGCAGGGTTGAGGTCAGTAGGCATGGGTGTCATCTCTTGGCATGCTCCCATGCTTGTTGCACCATCAGTGGTCTCCAAGGGTTAGCATTAATACCCTTCAGAACAGACTATATCCCATCCTGGTGCTTTTCCCTTCTTCTAGCACCTGGTAAAGGACTGAGCACATGAGTACTTAGGTGAATGAATCTGCATTGTGTGTGTGATTAGCGTGTCTATACTCTATGTCACATATGAATGTGAGACATGTGGTGACTGTGGGTATAGACTGTGGGTATAGGTTGTTCAGCCCATGGAGTGTCATAGGAGTGTAGGAAGGGATTGTGAGGTACATGGAGTGTCTACACCTTGTGGGTATACTATTTGGGTGCATTGGAGGTGTGTCTGCCCCTTGGGGCAACCTACAGGAGTAGTCACTTTGGTGAGTACTGTTTGGGAGCATCCATGCTGTCTACACTGCAGGGTATGCTGTGGGGTGGTTGGGGAGTCTACACTGTGGGCGTGCACTGTTTGGGATCCTATGAAGTATCTGCACCTGAGTGGTCTGTGGAGTACATAGAAGTTCTACACTGTGTGAATGGACTTTCTGGTGGATGAAAATGTGTGCTGATATGATGTGTCTCTGTGGAAAGGGAAAAGAAGGGGGTGACCATGGTGGGGAATATGACAGGTGCTGAGGGGTCAGCAATGAGGACAGAGGTAGCGCCCCAGAGAGGTGCATCTCAGGGAAAGTAACTACTACCAGCTCCCAATTAGGAGCTGACATCTGGTGACACCTCTATTTCAGAGGACCTCCTTTTGTGGGACTAGACTTTTGGAGCCTATAACAAATCTTCCTCTAAACATGAATTTTACATTTGTAGACTTGAATGGCAACTCTGGTGAATTAAATGGATGTTCAAATCTGGGGTATATAAATATACCCCCTTACAGGGTACACAGGTGACTCTATAGTAGTTAAGGTTTTGACCCTTCATACTGTTCAAAAGTACCTTCCAAATGGGTGGTGGCAAGATGAGAAAGCTGACTGGAGGAACTCACACAGTAACCAGGAGGCCTTACCACAGGCAGGACCCTCTGCAGACGTTAGCCCTGCACTGCATAGCTTGTAAAGGGCATCTCCCCAGCTGCTTAGAGTGCCCCACCAGGAAGCACCAGCCCCAGGAGGCACAAGGCCTGTGGGGCTAAGGCAGATATTGATGGTATTCTGAGTTTACTAAGAGTACAATGGTCAGAATATCATCCAAGGTTACCTTACCAGTGGGCAGTAGGACCAAGGCCCCACTCTCCCAGCCAACTGCCTGGAAGGAATGTTTGTCCAAAAAGAAGCCTGTGCAAAAGCAAATGCACATACTGTACTAGCTTTCAATTACTGTATGTGAAAAAGAAGACATTCACTTGTAACTGTACCACATGTCTGCAGACACGCCATGTGTATATGGTGAGCATGTGTCATTAAGTTTTCTCTATGTGTATAATGGATACAGAATGGGTGGGAGGGGGATCTGCCATGTGTGGGGGGACTTGCTGTATGGGATGACTTTAGAGTATATGCAGTGATATATTTTGGGTAACCATATACAACATAAATGGTGTACTAAGGTACATGCTCTATGTGTTCTGAATTCTTTCTGTGTATACTGTGTAGGATGAGCATGCACTGTGTGTGATGGGTACTGTGTCTGGTTAGCATGCCATGTGTGTGATGAGTGTAGGCTGTGTGTGGAGTACATGTTGTTTATGCTTGTGTGAAGGTTCTACCCTGAGTGTGTGTGGTGGCTGTACTTTGTGAGTAGCGGTATGTAAAGCATATAGTGTCTATCATGGATACACTGCTTATGATGAGTGTACATTGTGTGAGCGGTGGGTAGACTATGGAGGAGGGATATTGTGTGTGAGAGGTGCACTTTATGTGTGATGGGCATATACTATGACAGATATGCACAGTGTGTGATACACTGGGTAAATGTGGGTACCTGCTGCATATGGAGTATACGTTGTGTGTGCAATGGGTAGGCAATGTGTGTTGGGTATCTTTTTCTTTCTTTCTTTTTTTTTTTTTTTTTGAGTTGGAGTCTCACTCTGTCACCCAGGCTGGAGTGTAGTGGTATGCTCACAGACACCACAACGTCGACCTGCTGGGCTCAGGCGATCCTTCTGCCTCAGCCTTTCAAGTAGCTAGAACTACAGGCATGCGCTACCATGCCCAGCTGATTTTTTATTTATTTATTGTAGAGATGAGGTCTCACCATGTTGCCTAGGTTGATCTCAGACCCCTGGGCTTAGGCAATCCTCTCACCTCAGCCTCCCAAAGTGCTGGGATTACAGGCTTGAGCTATCGCCCCCAGCCTATGATTTATGACTGAGAGGTATATAGCATGTATATAGTGGACATACTCTTTATGATGAGTATGAGGGTGGGTGTGATCAATATGCACTTTGTGGGGTAAATTAGCACTGGGAGGGGTTGTGTAGTGAAGCAGTCATGATGGGTTTGTTTGGGGTCTACCAGGCACCCTGTGAATATGTGGCTCATAATGGGAATATGGGGTGTGTGTCTGTGTGAGAGCAGGTAGTGGGGAGTCATCCTACTGGGAGGCGTGTGGCAGGGAGCGGTTGAATCTTCATCTGTTTCCAGAACCCCCAGACCCTTGAGTCCACTGACCACCCTGTTTCAGATTCTTCCTCAAGTTCTTCCTCAAATGTAACCAGAACTGCCTGAAGAATGCGGGGAATCCCCGAGACATGCGGCGCTTTCAGGTGGGTCTGGAGAAAAGGTTCCCCCCTGCAAGCCCACCCCTTCCCGGTAGTGGAGGGCAGTGGGGGGGGGCTGTGACCCTGCAACCCCGGGAAAGGCCCCCAAGGCAGATCTCTGCCCAACCTGTGCCTCTGGGACCTGGTGCCTGCTGGGGGTGGGGCAGCTCTGTCTCAACTTATGCTGGCTGCCGAGGGAGGCTTCATTAGAGTCCCACTTAAGAAGATGCTAATTGTGACATTTTTACATGATTAACGACCCAGGCAATTTGCATAGCGTGAAGCTGAGAGCAGCTGCCCTTAGCACATCTCCAACCTGCAAGCCCTCCCAATGCTGGGGGCAGGGAGACAGCAGCCCCAGTGCCTCCCCAACATAAGGCAGGGGCTCCTGCTGGTGGGCTCTCTGGCTGATACTAGCCCCCCACAACCACTTGCCTAAGACGCCATTCCTGCCTTGGAGCCCCACAGACACAGGTTGGCATTCCTGCCTATGCAAAAGCAGTAGCCACTCTTTGCCTAAGGAGTCAGAGTTTTTTCAGGGCTCTTGATTTTTCTAGCTCCTGGGGGGGGGGGTCAGTTCGCCTGATCCAACTGGCCCCCCTCCACCAGCTCAGCCCCTGGGGAACAGAAGCCCTCCCATGCCCACCAGTGCCCCTAAATTCCAGCATCAAGCCACTGGCCTCAAGCTGCTGGCTCCCCACCACATTCCCCTCTCGGGAGCCCCCAAGGGCCCCCAGCCAGGCTGGCCTCTCCCGCAGGTGGTGGTGTCCACGACGGTGAGCGTGGACGGACACGTGCTGGCCGTGTCCGACAACATGTTTGTGCACAACAACTCCAAGCATGGCCGCAGGGCGCGCCGCCTGGACCCCTCCGAAGGTCAGGACCCCGGCCCAGCCAGCCGCCGCGGGCCCAGCCAGCCCCCAGCCCCCACCTTGGCGCAGTCCCCTCACCTGGGTCCTCTCCTGCCTCCCAGCTGCCACCCCCTGCATCAAGGCCATCAGCCCCGGGGAGGGCTGGACCACGGGCGGCGCCACCGTCATTGTCATCGGCGACAACTTCTTCGACGGGTTGCAGGTCGTGTTCGGAAACGTGCTCGTGTGGAGCGAGGTGGGCCTCCCCCGCCAGTCTCCCTCCGGCCTGGGGCTGGGCCCGGGGCTGGGCCCGGGCTGGGCCCTCCCCTCGCCGGGACGGGACCTGCAGGCCTCCCCTCTCCCCTCCAGCTCATCACGCCCCACGCCATCCGGGTGCAGACGCCCCCGCGGCACATCCCCGGGGTGGTGGAGGTGACCCTCTCCTACAAGTCCAAGCAATTTTGCAAGGGAGCCCCCGGCCGCTTTGTCTACACCGGTAAGGAGTCAGGCGGGGGAGGGGAGGTCTCTGGTCCTCGGAGGGAGCCCCGCCCCACGCAGCGACCACGTCCTGGGAGCTGGCCAACATCGACGGCGTGTGGACGGCTCTCCGAGGCCTCTACCCACCTATACCCGCGACGGCTCGCACGCGGGACCTTCCCTCCCTGGCCTGGCTCCGCAGTCCCTTCCCGGACGCGGAGTGCCCCCTTCCCTAATTTTCTCTCTGCCTCGGGCCTTCTCACCAGGGTGTCTCCCGACCCCGACCCTCCAGCGTTTAGAACCTCTGCAAAAGAACGTTTATTTCCAAGATGCCCCAAGTAGGCTCGCGCTCCCCGAATCGTTCCTGGGTCTCTTGATTTCCCCCAAGCCACCCTGGCCTCTCTCTGTATGTACACACGCGTGCACTCGCGCGCGCGCGCACACACACACACACACACCTGCCCCTTGCGCGCCGCCAGGGTGAGCGGCTAACACAACACACGTGGACATGCCCGGTTCTACCCAGCCACCGATCGGCCCGCCTCCACCTCCATCCTGGGGCCCCGCCCTAGCCCAAGTCACCCCCCTCTCCCCACCTCCCTCCGGCATTCGTCGACCCCTCTTCCCGGGTAGTGACCCTACTTACCCTCAAGGGGCTCCAGTCTAAGGATATTCATCAAGCCCTTCGCGGGCGGTGACCCTAGTGACCAGGGGGCTCCCGTCTAACGCAGGAAGGCCGAGTGGGGTGGGAGGCGTCTCACGGCCGGGGGGTTGACAGTGGACGCAAACCTCCGGGAGGGAGCGCCAGCTGAACGGGGCTAAGCTGCAACCCAGGCAACACGGGAAGACGGAGCTGGGGAAGGAAGGGCGAGGGCGTGCTTTACGCTTGGGGGTCGGTGGCGGGAGCTAAGCGAAATGCACGAGATTAGGAGTTAGAGAGGGAGAAGGCTGGGCTTTGAGCCTGGTGGGTCAGGCCGGGGCCAGGCTTCCCTAAGGGAGAGGAAGCGAGAGGGAAAGGAAGAGGACGGCAGGGAGAGGAGAGGCGGCTGGGGAGCCGAGTCTGAGGATGCTGCGTCCTCTGGAGAGCCCCGGGTGTGGGCCGGTCCCTCCCCTGGGTGCGAGCCTGCAGCCCTCAGATGCTGCTGAGAGTCTACTTGAGCCTGATAAGTGGTGTTGTTGGGATCTTTCTTTCTTTCTTTTTAATAATAAATAAAACTCCTGACATGACCAAATGCAGACAGCAAAGTCTCCCTCGAGTCCTGCCCCTAGGAAGATAGAAGCGAATATGTGCCTACAATTTTCCTTCTTTGGCACTCACAAATGGAACCGCATAGTGCATGTGTGTTAATGCCAAGCGTCTGGCACAGTCTGGCTCACTCGTATTTGTTGAATGAATAAACGAACGGAGGAAACTTCCCCGAACCTCGAGGACCGGTGTGCCCGTAGTTCTCCGGTGACTTGGGCAGGGCTCGGTGGAGGGGTCTGCAGCAAGGCTCCCGGACGGGTAGTTTGCCTGCCGTCTCCGCCCTGCGTCCCGCCCTGGGAGGGGAACGTGCTCCAGACGCCGCCCCTCTCTCCAGCCCTGAACGAGCCCACCATCGACTACGGATTCCAGAGGCTGCAGAAAGTCATCCCCAGACATCCCGGAGACCCCGAGAGGCT
>NW_007067408.1:57650-98748 GCF_000164805.1 Carlito syrichta
CGCCGGGCGTAGCCGGCCTCGGCGTGCCCGGGTCTCCTAGCTTCCTCAATGGCTCCACGGCCACCTCGCCCTTCGCCAGTGAGTGTCCCCTGCGTGCGACGGGAGGGGCTGGGACCCCGGGGGGCAGGATGGGGGCAGCTCCGTCCCCCAGCCCATCCTGGGAGGGGGGGCGTCAGCCCCAGGAGGGACGACCCTGGTGAGCCCTCGGGAGCAAGCCCGGCCCACCCTGCGTGTGACCTCTCTCTGCCGTCGGGCCCAGCCTCCCTCCTCGGCTGCACATCCCGGGGCCCTGGGGCAGTACTTCTTGCACCTTTAGCTCTCTTTGCTGATCCCAGTTGTACACATCGCCATCTCGCCCTCCCGAAGTCAGTTGTAACGGCGGGGGGCGCTTGGGGGGAGCGGGTACCTTTTGGCTGAAACCTAGTGGACTGCCACCTTTCCATCTTATGCTGGGACTTCGGGAGGGGTGTAGCGCCCCCTGCTGGAAGCCTAGGGAAACTCGGGTCTCGAGGGAAGCGGGCTTCCAGCTCGGCCCCACCCGTCCAGGTGAGGCCCGCCGGGTGTGGGAGGATGTGACTCCCTGTGACGTCATCCCACAGAGCGAGCGAATTCTGTATGGTCAGATTGAGCTGGACCCAGAGTCTGAGTGTTCAAGTCAGGAGTGGTCCGACATTCTGCAAGTTACTTTACGTCTTTAAATGTACCCTTCCGCTCAGTAAAATGGGGTCAGTTCTGTGCCACGGCCCCTAAAGGGCCAGGCAAAATTCGGGGAAAGTGTATGATTTAGCAGTCCCAGCCGTGACCGTAGGTGCTAGCCACCCTCCATCTGGCTTTTTGGAGAAGCTCAGAGCTGGGGGGATGGGTGCCTGGGTGCCATGGGTGAGTGACATTTGAACTGCTCTTATGATTTATCATTTTGCACTGCCCTGAAGCCCTCTCCAACATCAAGTTCAAGTCTTCATGTTTACAGCTCCTTTTAGCTTAGTATCCAGCAGACATTTGAAAAGCACCTACTGTGTGCTGGGGCTTGGGGGATAACTCCACCCCTGCTTACCTGGGAGACTCTACTGAGATGGAGAATGGTGAAGGTTGTCCCAGCAGGAAGTGGCTGTGGTTCTGCCTGCAGTTCCCTCACCTCTCCCTGTCCTGTGTTTCCCATTGCCGAGGACTGAACTACCTGGCTAGCTGCCTGCTTTCCTTGCCAGGGCATCTGTCCTGGATGCTGCTCTTTCTGACCACAGGCTTGCGCCTGGCACTATGCTCTTGGCCTGGCTCAACTTCTGACACCCAAGGCCCCACAAGCCAGAGTCTGCATGGGCCATGGCCCTCTAGTATTCCTTCCAAGGCCTCTCTCTCTCCCGGGTCTTTGCTCAGGCCAGGCTCTACTGCTCCTGCTTTCCCTTCAGTTCTGGAACAGTACCCTCACAACTTCCCTCTGGATGCCTCTTGGATTAGAAGCATTCCTCCTGAGCCAACATTCGTGGAGTCTGGAACACCAGCCCTGTCCCATACACACAGTGCAGTCAACTGAAGAGAAACACACCCAAGTGTGCAAAAGCCAGCCCACCTGGGGTCTCCCCTATTCAGCAAAAAGATCAAAAGTTCTAAAGTTGCTGAAACTCTACTTTTAGCATTAGCTGAGGAAATCCTAGACTTGCCAGTAGGTCGGTCCTGTCTCATGATACCATCTTGATCAGTGCTTAACCAGGATCCCATCCACTCCCCATGGGTGGGGTGCTTTATAGCACAGCTCCAAGGGATGTCATTCTCATTGAGTTTGCCATTCCTGGAATGACAGAACTATCCCAACCAGAACTATCCCAACCAGAGGTCTGGGGCTGTCTGGATCTCCCCTTGGTTTTCTGCTTTGGCCACCAGCAGCCCTGGAAAGACCCACAGCTCCAGTGCTATCCAAAGTGTGGGATGTAAATGTGAGCCCTGGGCCTTGAGAGGCAGTGCATTTTTTGACATTGGTCTCAAACCCTCCTTGGGGCTCTGTGGGCCTCACCAGCTAGCAGTGAGCATTGTCTTAAAGGATTGAGGCTGAGGACACTTGAAAGAGGGGCAGCTGTTGAAGGCATCACTGTGTCAAATGGTGGGTGCGCCCTAATGCCAGAGGCAGCCCTCCAAGGCTGTTTCTTTCTTCCAGGAAGCCCCACCCTCACCTCCGCTGCCTGCTGCTTAGACAGCACTCAAATCTCAGCCTTACTGGTCTTTACAAGAGAGGCAGGGAATTGGGTTCAGATGAGGATGTAGAAAGGTGGGATCCAGAGATAATGCCCTGGGCATGAACCCCAGGCAAAAAGGAAGAAAGGCGGGCAAAGCCTGTGGCAGGAGGCTCCCTTGCTGTTCCCTGGATGGCTGGGCAGTTGGAGAACAGGGAGATTTGAGGAATGACCAGCTGGAAGAGATACAGGAAGTCCCCAGGGCCCAGGCTGGAGATGACAAGGACCTGCCAGAAGGAAGCATCCTGGGGTGGGGGTGAAGGGTGCAAGAGGGCAGACGGAGCATAGGGATGTCAATAAGGAGAACGTATTCGTGGCGGCAGGTGGAGGTGTGCGTTTGTGAGCTGTGATCCTGGACAGAGAGGCCTTATGACAATCCTATATGTACCCCCAAACTTTATCCCTGACTACTTGCCCCAACTCTTCTGTGACCCCTGAACTTTGGCTCTGGCCTTGGCACCTCAGGGCCCATAGACATTTTTTCAGCACGTCAGAATCCCAGGGGTTTTCAGCAGGAATCCTAACCTGTTCCAACTCTTGCTCACCTTAGGGGCACCTCCCGCTATTTGGTTTTGCTTTTGTCTTTGTCTGGTCTGGCCCTGTCATCTCCAGCCCTGAGAAAGGGTTTCAAGAAGGACAGGGCTGGCCCAAGGCCCCAGAGGCTCCCAGCCGACCTCCAGACCCTGCCCTGGACTAGTCTCTCCCCAGCAACTTCACAGCTCCCAGGAAGGTCTGAATCTGGTGCCAGGATCAGCAGCCCATGTGGGGCCCACGTGGAGCTGCTCACTCTGGTGCTGTCTCCCTGTTGTGTCTCCCCCTGCCTTCCCTGCTGCACCTGCCCCTCCCCGCCCCGCCCCGGAGTCATGCCCTCTAGCCCCCCGCTGGCGGCTGCTTCCTCCATGTCCCTCCCGGCGGCTGCCCCCACCACCAGCGTCTTCTCCTTCTCGCCTGTCAACATGATCTCCGCCGTCAAACAGAGGAGCGCCTTCGCCCCTGTGCTGCGCCCACCCAGCTCTCCACCCCAGGCCTGCCCCAGAGCCCATGGAGAGGGGCTTCCAGGTGAGTGACCCGTGCTGCCTTGCTGTGGCCTGAGGCAAGAACCCCGGTGGAGCGGCTGGGCTTGAGGGTCCCGCTCCATCCACATCTCACCGGCATCTCATGCTGGTTGACCAGTTCTTCCTGGAGGGCAAGGCGCAGGAAGCTAGACCTCCCAGCCTGGGGTGGCCGTCACTCTGGATACTCTCAGTTGACCACTTGGCTGAGGGGAAGGGACTCATATCTCAGTGGAGGAAGGTCTGGAAACTACACCAACATCCCACCCCATCTAGCTGGGCCCAGAGCAAAGACCCAGCCCTTGGAGGAGAACCCCACATGGGCTGCACATCTGTACCTTCCTGTGTCCACCAGAGGGTAGCACACACCGCTGTGAGAGACTGGGCTGTTCACTGGATGAAAGGTGACTGACCTTAGACAAGACTGAGCCCAGCTTCCCCTCCCCCGTTTTACAGATCAGGAGTTGAGACCAAGTCATCGCTCCCACACCCTACTCATGAAATGGGTACTCTTTCATCTTACACACATGCCGCAGGACTTTGGGGGCAGCAGAACTTTCCCCATCTGAGTGGTCGTTGGAAACTCACCAGCAGACAGAGGGAGGGATGGGTTTTGGAGAAGGAGGAAGCAACAGGAGGGGTCCCAGTTCACAGGGGCGGTTGGGGGCAGAACTGAATAAGGGTGTCTGCCCCAAGAGGCTTGTAGGCATGTGTCTGGCTAGGGGCTTGTCTCTGCAGGATGCCCCTAGGACTCAATCTAAAGTTTAGCACTTAGCTCTGTGCCTGGCACACATTAGGTGTGGTCAAATTATTGAATTAATAAATGAGTCAGAAGGGTGCCCTTCAAACCCAGCGGCAGAGGCCTGCAGTGCAGTTTTTGGGGCACTGAGCTGAAAGAGGCTGGGTTGGAGCCAGATTGGAGCATGTCCTCTTGGGTACTGTCAAGACAGTAATGGGAAGCCATTAGAAAAGAATCAAATTAGGTAAGTGGCTACTGAAGAATTTGTCAGAGCCTTTAATGCACTATGGTGCATTATGAATCTTCTACAAAGAAGATGCAAATCCATTTGAGTATTTGAAAAAATATGTTTTTCCACGAGCATCCTGAGATTTGTTTCTAAGGAATGCCCTTGAGGTGGGGGAAGAGACAGCTCATGGTTTCCTCCACCTGATGTGGGGGCTGGTAAGACTAGGGTACCTGTCACAAGAGCAGGGCCACTGGCTTGGGTCCCAGAGTCACCTCCAGATCCAAGGCAGGAGCAGGTGGAACAGCCTCCCTACTGAAGCAGGGGAGGGGCTGTGGGCAGTGCCCCACAGGGCCTCTGTGCTCCAGGGCCTGTATGAGAGAGTCCAAGGATGCTGGAAGGGGAGCGGGGAAGCATGGGGCTGGGAGGATGAGTGTGCATGGCAGCCAGGGAACGTGCTTGGTCACCCAGGAGAATTGGTTGTTCTGTGGGTAGACAGCACAATCAGTGGCAATCCAGAAACTTTTGAGCACTGTGTTTATGCCCTGCTCTGTGGATAGAATGGGTCCCCTTCCAGGAAGGCTCCTTGAACACCACAGACAGACCTATGATGGTGATTCAAGTAATAGGAGGCTTTTGTGCCAGGGAGGGAGGGAGGGCAAGGGGGTTGGTTCGTGAACCATCCAGAGGGTGGGCCACCATCAGAGAAGGCCTTGCCTAAGCAGGGTTTGAAGAAGGAGGTAGAGTTTTCCAGTGGGGGAGGAATGCCCCGATAGAGGAGACCCCCAGGATGAATGTGCGTGGGTGGGGCAGGTAGGGATGTTGGAGCTCTCATTCAAAACGTTCAAAACACAACTCATACAAATGGATGTCAAAGGTCTATTTAACTCATTGCTGAAGGAGCTAACAGGATGACGAAGCAGCTTAAAGGAGAACGTGAGAGACTGAATCCAGTGAAATGACTGAAATAAGATGACTGAAATAAGATTGTTCAAAGGAAGCTGTTTCTACAGAGCAATAAACTAGTAGCCTTCCCTTGGGGATTATCTCTTCTACCAATTAGAAGTCATCTGCCATTTACCAGTCTCCTCCAAAGTTAGCATCCAACATAACAAAGCCTGGGCCCTCACAGTCGTGTATGGCAAGTCTAGAAATGTCACATGTGCCACAATCAGATGACTTTTACGGTGGAATTATTAGATCATGTTCTAGGATAACTTCGGAAGGTTACACTGTCATTTTTGGCCTTAATTCCAAGTTTTGGATAATTTTCCTTATGTATGTCTGGAGCATAGAATGTGAGGGATAGGGAAGACAGAGAGCCATCAATTTCTCCTCCAGCAAAGAGAACCATAGCAGGGACCAGGCAGAAGCAGGGAGCAGAGAAGTAATGAATTTCATAGATATGGGGGGCAGACTGGATGCTGCTGCATCTATGAATCAGTGCCCTCTTTCCCGTCCTGGTATTAGCCATCTACCTGAGGAAGCAGACAGGCCTGTGAAAGAGGCAGCCCTGGGAAGAGGAGCCCAAGTCATCTTTCAAGGAAGCGAGAGGAGCAAGGGCTGGGGTGCACCTCCTAAGTGGTCTGAGGGGCACCCCTTACCCCTCATCTGCAGTGCTGCCCCCAGGCCAGGGCCAGGGGTGTCTGACTACCTTCAGAAAGTGCTACATGCCCTGCTTGCTGTCTCCAGCCCAGAGAGAGACAGGCAAGTAAAGTCCCCAGGTGGCACGTGGCTTATGGATCCTTTCTCCTTGACTACCACAGACCAGCCTTTTGAGGATTCTGACAAGTTCCACTCTCCAGCCCGGGGGCTTCAGGGTCTGGCGTATTCCTAATTATGGTAAGTCTCTGACTGGGTCTGGCCTTCACCCCTGACCCCGAGATGGGCTCTCTCTCCAAAAGGCCTTAGCAGGGATGAGGGCTGGTGTTCACTTCTCCCTCCCCAGAGCCCGTCTCGACAGCTATTGGAGGCATATAGCCCACCCAGCTGTCCAGTTGGAGAGAAGGGCCTTCCTGTCCTCTTGTAGCCAGTCTCCCTCCAGAAACAATTCTCTCCCCACCAGGTCTGGAGGTGTTGCCCCCACTGAGCCCGGACTGGAGGTCCCTCCAGGATTCGCACCCACACCCTGGATGGTGGCACAGATAGAGACAGGGCCAGGACCAGGGCAGACCTCACCCCACAGGCTGATTGGAGAAAGGCCTTCCCCATGCTCAAGCCTCCCCCACCAGGCCCAGAGGCCTCTCTCACCCACCTTTCCTGGGGCTGGTGGGAAGCCCCAGCACTGTGCAGATGCTCTTGGCAAGGAACGTCCCAGGGCGGTGCTGGAATGCCGGGCCTCACTCTCTGGGTCTTCGTTCCTCTGGAAGAGATGGATCTTGTGCAGACCAGGGATGTCTAGTGAGGGGAGCATGGGATGGGGACCAGGGGAAAGAGGACAGCTCAGGGAGAAGTGACCTGGAAAGGTCCTGTTTGCATCTGACCCATCTCAACTGGCCCACGCATCCCAACTTCTCTCCAGCAAAGGGGCAAGGCCCAGAAGCCTCAGGAGGTCCCCAGGCTCCCATGGAGCTTCCAGCAGCCGCTTGACCCCGTGGCTGTCCCTACTTCCTTTGAGACCTGCACACTCATGTTTGCCACATCATGCCTCCCTGAGGGGGTCTTGGGTATGGAGAAGGCAGAAGAGGGGTGCCAGGCCTCCTGAGTCTGGGGTCTTCCCTCCAATGGATGTCTCATGGACGCTGGCCCCATGGAACGGGCCCGACTGCCCCCGGGCGGTCTCATGCTCTGCTCTGCTAAGTTTGGAGAAAACAGAACAATAAACCTGATGCAGGTGGCCACCTGGCCTCTCCTGCCTGCTTCCTTGCTGTGGTTTTGCTTTTGTCAGTGGTTCAGCAGCTCTTGGGGCACCTCCAAACTATGCTCCGGGCAACTTCCATACACTTTGGGCTTTCTAAACAGCTCCAGAGTTCAACGAAGCAAGTATCCCCTACCCATGTCTGCTCTTGGGGGCTATAGGGAGTTGGCAAGGAGCAGATTAGGAGGCCTGAGGACCTGGAGACAGGTTCAGCCCCAAGAGTTCTTGCTGGTATCACAATTGGGCCACTGAAGACTCAGTCCCTCAGCTGTCAGGACCAAAGTGGCAATTGTCAGGACATTGCTGGGAACCAGGATAGAGTAAACCAAGATGTACAGAGGCTCAGAAGTGAGATCTCATCTGGAACAGAGGCCTCAGAGCCTTGCGTGGGCTAGGTGGGATAGCTTGTGGCTACTGAAGCTGTTTATCTGAGCCATACCCCAAGCCCATCCCTCCAGACCAGGCCTAGGCAACTTCTGCCTCAGAGTTTGAGAGAAGGAGGGTAAGTAAACAAGATTTCTAAGTCCATTCGCTCAGCTACCCACCCTGCTAGGATAAATCCCAGTTGTCCCTGTGAGATGTGTCCCCTGGACAAAGGTTTGTCTGACTGTGAAAGCCACTTTTTTGAGCCACAGTCCAGTGAGCTCAGTGTCCAGCACCAGGCCTCAGACTTTCTCTTTCTCCTCCTGGCAGTTCCCCTGGGCTCTGGCCTCTGGACATCCTGCCTCTCCCAACCCATGCTCTGAAGCCTTCTGGACAAGCACACTTGCCAAGGCACATGGGCTGCTTCTGTCTTTCAGAGGCCCCACTGTTTTCTCTGTGCTCTTGGCACAGACCTGTGATTCATCTCACCTGGGCAGGGGGTCATCCTGCCTCTGGTCATCCTGCCCTGATCTCAGTGCTTGCCTGGCTTCCCCCTCAGTTCCTGTTTGCAGCCTGTGTTGCAGAGCAACAAAGGCTGCCGGCCCAAGCCCTGCTCCATTCAGCTTCAAGCAGTGCCCACTCCGAGGCTGAGCACCTGCAAAACTCTAATCTGCACTGGACACAGGTGGTAATAGGGCAGTGGTCACGGTCTGTTTCCCGGGGTGGGTCAGGTGCCATGGTAGGTATAAATGAGACACGGTATTTGTCCCCAAAGATCCCACAGCACTGCACAAGCCACAGTTTGAGTCAACATTGTCATCCCCCTCCTCCACAGCAGACACTGCTGATCAATTATGATGTTTGCTACAACCTGAATTGTGTCTCCCCAGAATTCCTATATTGAAGTCTTAACTTCCCATGTGACTGCCTTGGAGATAGGGCCTTTAAGTACATGATTAAAGTTGAATGAGGTCATTAGGGTGGAGTCCTGATTCAATAGAACTAGTGACCTTATAAGAGTAAGAGACACCAGAGCTCTCTCTCCACCATGTAAGCACACAGCAAGAAGGCAGCCATCTACGAGCCAGGAAGAGAGCCCTCTCCAGAAATCAAATCAACTGGCACCTTGATCTGGGCTTCTAGCCTCTAGGATTGTGAGAAAATAAATGTCAGTGGTTTAAGCTACCCAGTCTAGGGTATTTTATTATAGCAGACCAAGCTAATACTGTATTGTTTTCCACATGTCTTAGTTTTGGTTTCCCTAGAAGCAGAACCTGTGATAAGTTCCTTGCTGGAGAACTATGGGAGACAGTGTAGAACACACCTCAGAGCTTGTCCACCCAAGAGATAAAGAATATGGGATATTGATCCTCTAGCCCTCATCTATCATTGGCCAAGGGCTATTTCCAGGAGATTGACCCTCTGGCACTTCTGACCTGGCCCTCCCACCTACACAGAGGAAAAAAACACCACTTAGGTTTTTGTTGTAGAATATTCTGAGCAAATACTAGGGGAGTAAATGCAAGGCGATACGGGCAAGGTACCAACAGGCTCTGATGCCACAGAACCGCCATGATCATAGAATCATTTTCAATACAGCCACTGATCAGAGTTGTCACTTGAGATGAAAACTATTAGCCAAATCTGGTAAGTATCACAACAGGCCATTTTGTAGCCAATAAACCAGTGAGAAGTGGGTCCAACTGGACTATGGGTTATGGGTCAATACAAAACCAGCCCACCAGCACTCGTGGGCCTGTGTCTAGGTCTGTAGCAACTCCCACAATGCATCTGGGGCATTTCTGGACCTTGTAGAACACCTCTGTGGACTTCCCATATTCTTTAGTCAAAAGAAATTCCATTCTCAAAGGCTCCAGTAATCCTGAGTCTAAAGTTGACATTTAGACAAATGGCAGAAGCTTGGTCTTGATCTTACATAAATCTGTAGTGGAGACTCACTGCCCAGGAAATGCTATCAGATAATCAGGTCTTAGTTTAGTTACAGTCCTGAGGCCTGGTACACAAGACAGAATTGATTGGCTCGTTGACATCAACCCCTACAGAGGCTGGACATCTCAGATCAGTGATAGAAATCCTAACCTTGGTTTCAATGAATATCACTCAGGGTGGCATTATTCACCTGGAAAGGAGGCTTAGTTTGGGTTTTCCCGGGAGCAGTCCTTGAGACAGGAGTTGAGTTCAGATGGTCTATTTGGGAGGCAATCCCCTGAAGCACCACCACTCGGGGGCATGGAAGGGAAGCAGCAGAGAGAAGGAAGCCCCATGCAGAGTGCAATTGAGCAATTTACTACTGTAGGTTTTCTGGGGCTTAATCATAGCCAGGAATGCTAGGAGACTATAAAATACATGCCTCAGAGATTCCTCATCTGAGTAGTGAGGGAGCTAGCGTATTTATACACCAGCTCCTATCTGTCATTTGCTGAGGGCTTCTGGGTGGAGAAGGCAGCACTAGCTTCCTGACCTCCAGCCTGCTCCACAGGTGGTAAAACAGTCCCAGTAGCTAGAGAAAGCACTCAGGCAGAGATCAGGTGCTGGCAAATGGAATCAGACAGATATACATGGAAGACGTAAAGATGAGGGGATGTGGGTGGGCATCAGAGTTTCTGCCCTGGAGGTGGTCCCCGGCAGTCAACGAGGAGGAAGGTAGATCCTGGTAGTCATCCAAAGAAAGGTGATTTTTCTTACTTTAAGTAAATTTGGAGTGGGCATGGATTTTCCTTTATCTACAGTTGCAGCTCTTAGCTCTTCTGGGACCAGGTAACAGAAACTGCCCAGGCTATTTCTAGTGGAAGTACCAAGATGCCAGGTGACAAAAGGCATCAGCCCACCCCCTGGCTGTTTTATCACATGGCTAATAAGGGTGGGGGCAGGCTGGGCATCAGACACTGGCCACTCACCCTTCAGAGAGAGAAAGCATCTGCAGGAAATCCTCTGCTTTTCCCTTGCAAATGCTTCCCGGCAAACCAAGCTGCTGTGTTCTGCATCTGACCCTGGGCTAGGACAGTTTCTGAGGCTACATTTGGCTCAGGCAGTACCCACAAGGGAAGCCAGGCAGCAGCTTTAACCAGCCCTCCTGCTGACTTTTCTGCAAAATATCCTTCTTGGCCTGGCTCAGTGGCTCAGTCTGTAATCCCAGCACTTTGGGAGGCCAAGGCGAGTGGATTGCCTGAGCCCGCAGTTTCGAGACCAGCCTGGGCAACTTGGCAAGACCTCATCTCTACAATAAAATCAGAAGTTAGCCAGGTGTGGTAGCACACGCCTGTAGTTCCAGCTACTTGGAAGGCTGAGGCGGAAGGATCGCTGGAACCCGGCAGGTCAACACTGGGGTGGCCGTGAGTGTGCCACTGCACTTTAGCCTGGATGACAGAGATGGCAACTCAAAAATAAAAATAAAAATAAAATCCTTCTTCTCCCTCCTCATATTGATAGAGCCCCTAATTTCTTCCAAAAAGACAAACTTGGGGAAACGATGGTTTAAATAAAAAATAGTGTTGGATCCTGGCACAGTGGGGCATGCATGTAATCCCAGCTACTCAGGAGACTGAAGTGGGAGACTCATTTGAACCCAGAAGTTCAAGTCCAGCCTGGGCAACATAGTGAGACTCTATCTATTAAAAAAAGAAAACAGTGTTGGATCAATTGGCTATGTGAAAAAATTAAACCTGACCTCTACTTCACACCATACACAAAAATCATTTCCAGGTGGCTGTGGTTAAACTGTGAAATCTAAAACAAAGCTTTATACCCATGAAGATAGATTAGAAGCCCTTTGCCAAAGTCTATCCAAGGTCTATTTCTCCACCCACATGGCCAAATTTGGAGTGAGGCAAGCACTGGACATATTTGAGGTGGTTCAAATGAACCCCAAAGTTACTTTTCCCTTCTTTAGGATAACTTTTCCAAATAAGAAGAACTTCATGGTTTACAGTGTCTTTCTCTCCAAGAAGAGACCAACTCTTCACAGTTACTGATTCTCTGAAGCTCTTAACTGCTCAGCCTGCAGGGCCACCTTCCCCTGTCCCATCCGCACCTTTGCTCTTTTAGTCTCAAGCCTCCTTCCTCTGCTATCACTTTACAGGCAGTGATGATACCCACTGGATGATGGAAGGGAATGAGCCTAGAAGCCTGATGTTCACAGGAAGACCCTCCACATGAGGCGCCTGATGGCTGTGAGGCACTGGCCACAAATGTGGACCCCGGAATTCCTTATCCTTCTTCCACACTCCCCGTCTCTTCACTCTCTTTTTTGAGTTGGGGTCTCACTCTGTCACCCAGGTTGGAATGCAGTGACGCAATCAGGATTCACCACAGCCTCAACCTCCTGGGCTCAGGCAATCCTTCCACCTCAAGCCTCCCAAGTAGCTGGGACCACACGCATATGCCACCACACCTGGTTAGTTTTTTTATTTTTTTGTAGAGACGAGGTCTCACTACATTGCCCAGTCTGGTCTCAAATTCCAGGGCTCAAATTATCCTCCAGTCTTGGCCTCCTAAAGTGCTGAGATTACAGGTGTGAGTCACCAAACCTGGCCTAGATTCTTGCTTAATAGCCTTGTATCTAGTAAACTTGCTTATCTCACTTACCCATAGATTATCTTGACTGTTCTAAGGTATGTAACTATGTCATATGCAAACAATGACAGTTTTATTTCTTTATTTTCAGTCCTTCCTTCTTTCTTTTTTAATTTAATTTTTCTTGCCTCACTGCACTGGTTGAAAACTTCAATATAATGTTGAACCATGACAGTGGACATCTTTGTTTTGCTCTTGATCCTGGAAAGCAAACTTTTAACATTTCAGCATTGAGCATCATGTTTGGTTTATAGATACCCTTCTATACCTAGTTTTCTAACAATTTAAAAAGATTATGAATAGATACTAGATGTTATGTTTCATGTTTTTGTCTATGTATTAAGATCATCAAATTACTTTCTCCATTATTTTGTTAATGGATTAAATTACATTAATTACATGTCTAGTTTTAAACCATTGGTTAACTATCTAATCATATGTTTTATGGTAAGCTGCCACGTATCCTTTGGCTAGAGTATACCAATTGTTAACACATAGCCCCAGCTGGGTGCAGCGGCTCATGCCTGTAATCCCAGCACTTTGGGAGGCGGAGGCGAGAGGATTGCCTGAACCCAGGGATTCAAGGCCAGCCTAGGCAACTTGGTGAGACCTCATCTTTACAATAAATCAAAAAATTAGCCAGGCATGGTAGCGCAGACCTGTAATTGCAGCTACTTGGAAAGCTGAGGTGGATTAATAGCCTGAACCCAGTAGGTCGGGGCTGCGGTGTCTCCGAGTGTACCAATGCACTTCAACCTGGGTGATGGTCTGAGACTCCAACTCAAAAAAAGCAAAACACATAACCCCATTCTCTCTCTGCACTGCTCTGGCACAAGGCACCCACTGGCCCTCACCCTTCCCTACTTCTGTAGAAGCAAGGCTTCTAGGACACAAAATACCTGTAGACCACCTTGTTACTTCACTCTGCCATGCTACTTTCTGCTACCTTCTGGGCACAGGGAAGGGGAAAACACAGCAGGAACAAACACAAGTTTATCTCGCACTAAGTCATTCTACCTTGACTTTAACCTGTCTTTTACTACTCTGTTCTAATCAATATGATTCTAACCCAGCTGGACTCTGGTCAGTTCTGAGACCCCTCCGTGAGAGATCCAGAAGGGTCCTTGTAGGTCATCTGTTCAGGAGCCCCTGCCGGCACTCATTTCCCAAAGGTGCAGGCACCAAACCTCCCCCTCCTGGCCTCGACCTTGGGGGGGGACACAGTGACAGCCTGTTGCGGTGGTGGTCTGGATTTGGAGCTGCAGAGACTGTCAAGGGGAGAAATAGGTAGGAGGGTCCTGAATGCAAAGATCCTCACTGGAGACAGAACAGAAGAGAATTTGTGACTCTAAGAAGCTTCCCAGCAGGATAGTAACAGAAGCAAATCGTTTTTGCACATTTCTTTTTGACTATTTTATTCCTTGAGAGAGGAGCCAAGTAGCTAAAAAAGGAAGGAAAAATGCCATCAAGTAGCAGGCTTGATGTTCCTTGGGGCCCATCATCCTAGTATATTGATTCTCCAAAGCCTGTCCTGCTCCTCTCTGCCAACCTGGGAATGAAAGCTGCCCCGAAGTACCCTCGGCAGGGAAAGAAGGAGAGGAGATTCAGGCTAGGCTGCCAGGGCTCTGGGCAGTCATCCCATGAGTCCAGTTCCTGAAGGTCTGTCTCAAGGCCCATGGAGGGCAGAAAAACCCTTTGACCTGGCTCCCTGCCCCTGCTGCCTGTCTTGGGGTTCCACCCACCTGGGGGCCTGCCCTTCCACCCACCCACCCACTCACCCAGAACTGAGTTCACCCTTAGGTGGGTGGAGAAGGATCCAGTCACTTTCAGCCTGGTACTGACTCAAGCCCAGCCAGCTTTGGCTTCTGTGGTGAAAGCTGATTTGTCTGGGCCACCCTCCCTAGTCCCTTCCTGGAGCTGGGCCTACAGGCCCATCTTGCCAAGATAAATTGTGGCTGCCAGTGAAATGTGGCGGAGCGGTTGAAGCCTGGCAGGCTTCCAGTGGTGCTGCTGCTGGTTCCACAGCAGGGAGTCGTGCCAGGTCCCCAGAGTCATGCCAGCCAGGAGCAGGTGCCAAGAGACAGCCAGACATCGTTCTGCCTCCGTGCAGAGTGAGGCAGGAGCATCCCCCTCTTGGTCTCACCTGAAAACCAAAATGCCTGTCATCAAGCCTCAAGGTTGACAGAATTCCTCCAAACCCACTTCCTCTGGGAAGCAGTTCAGCAGCAGGGGATGCTGAAGGAGAGGGTGGCAGGGAGGTATGTTTGCCCATGCGGGTGTGGGTATGGAGTAGGAGCTGCCAGAGCAAGACCTCTTTTTCCCTCAGCACAGACCAGTGTGGTGGGGCTACATTGCTGTTAGATCCGCAGTTTATTCAGCATTTACCATCAGTCATTGCCTTTGGTGGGATTCCCTGGAAGCAGAGTCTGAAATGGGGATTTAGGTGCACACAAAAATATTCTCTGACATGGGGAGGCGTGAGTGAGAGGATTGTCTCAGCCCAGGGGTTCAAGACCAACCTGGGCAACATGGCGAGAACTTCTCTCTACAATAAATAAAAAATTAGCCAGGTATGGTGGCACATGCCTCAGGTTCCAGCTACTTGGAAGGCTGAGGCAGAAGGACTGCCTGAGCCCAGCAGGTCAAGGCTTGCGCCGGCCATGAGCATACCACTGCACTCCAGCTTGGGCAACAGAGTGAGACTCCAACTCAAAAAAAAAAACAAAAAAACTCTCTGGGTGAACAGGAGAGAGGGGAAAAGAACAGGGCAGGGGAAAGGGCTTTGTAAGAATGTGGTCTCACAGGAGACTAGCATGGTCCCACATGGAGCCTGCAGCATGAAGCATGCCAGTGTTGAATCCTCCTATGGCAAGGAGATGGCTTTAATGTCTCTGAGCTCGTCAGTCTCTAGCTGTAGGCTACCAGATGGGGTGGAAAATGCAGCTTACTGGGCAATGCAGCTGCCTTTTGATCAAGGGCAATACTTGAGAGAAGAGGGCAGCTGTGAGCCATTAGCAGTCAATACTCACACCAATTAGGGGATGGGCATACTGGCTGGTAAAGAATCCGAGTGGGACAGTAAGAGCCTCCATTGTACCCATTACCTAGAATCTCCAAGAACAGGAGCTAGGCCTTCCTCTATGCCACCCTACTTCTTGGATGACAAGGACTCTCCTGTTTCAGGTGGGGCTTATAGGGAATGTCTTGGGCCATTGACAAACAAAGGGCAGGGATCCGCCCAGGGACCTCAGATGAGGTTCACCCAAGCTCTGTAGCAGAGGTGAACATGCACAGAAAGCAGGCAGTTGACTCAGTAGTGATCACTCGTTGGGAGGACAATGGTTGGTGTCTACATTAGTTCTGTGGGCTCAGGACTCTCCTGTCATTGCCACAGACATCCCAAAACCTGATTTACTTGTGTGCCTGTGCATCTCCCACCCACCACTACCCATTGGGGCCCAATTTCCCTTCTCTGTCTCCCAGATCAGGTGACCCTCAGCCAGTCCCCAAAGTAGGATAAAGAGTGGCAGTCTTGCTGTCCCTTTAGTCTCTTTCCAAGATATCATCTTGGCATCAGCTCCTGATTCCCTCTGGTCTTCCCTTTTGATACTCAAGCGTCTGTTTCCAAAACAAAACAAAAATTACTGTCTGCTCTGTTTCTCCCTCTGCATTGCTGGGCAGCAATTCTAAATTTCCTTTAGACAACATGGATACCACTGACTGACAAGGGAGGAGATCACAGAAATGAGAAAAAAAAAGAGGTGAAGGGATGTCCCGAGAGACATGCTGCAGTGCCCAGAGAGCAAAGACAGCAGCTTACTCTGGAAGGGTGGGCTCTGAGAAAGAGGCACACGACAGGAAAGATGATTGGGGGATGTGTGGAAAACACTTTATGCACAAAAAACAAACAGACAAAAAAGAGCAGTAGAAAATTCTGAGAAGATGGAGTGATGTAGTTTTCCCATTCCTTCTGCTGAGTATCATTGAAAACCGTGGACATGATACATAAAGCCAACATTAAAAGGTTCTGTGGAGAAAAGGAGGCAGATTGTCTATGGAACTCAGCACTTGAGGAAAGACATGGCAGAGAGTTTCCTGGGTTTTCATTTCACTCCATATATCCCAGATTTGGAACTTAAGATGGCAACCCCAAAATGCCAACTGGTGCCAAAAAATAAATAAATAAATAAAGCCTGCTCTCTCTAGCCAAATAAAGAGAAACCTGGTAAGGTTGAAACTTAGAGATAATAACCACTCTACTCCAGCCAAACACCGCAGAATAAACTATGAGTCCACCTATATTCATACCAGCAAAGACCCAGGGGGAGCCTAAACTTCTACCCTCTCAAGGCTGCAATGAGGTATCCCAACAACCACAGTCAGAGTAATGTCAGAGGGGACCTCCCTGCTATGTGGTCTCACTAGATCCTTGGTAAAACCACAGGAGCAACTTGGAGTTTCATCCAGCAGTAATAGGGTACCTCTCATCCTCCCGCAGAAAGCCTAGTAGGGAGTCAGGATTGTCACCATGGTCCAGAAGTATAAAGGCTACCCTACCTCATCTCATCACCCTCCATCTGTGTCGTCAGCAGAGATCACACTTGGAGCCAGACTTTCCACCCTTGCCCATCAGTAAAAAGGAACCCCTCTTTGCTACAGTTACCAACGGAGGTCAAGTGAGGAACCTGGATTTTCTTCCTCCACCTGGTAGGGCAGACCCTTCCACCCTCACGCCTCCTTGCCCTGCCAGATTGATGTCAGAAAAAAGTTAGTTAAAACACAAAGTTTAAATAAGATCCAGAGTCTCATAACATAATACCAAAATGTTCATGTTTTGATTGAAAGTCACTTGTCACGCTAAGAACCAGAAAAATCTCAAACTAAATGGAGAAAGACCATCTACTGGATGCAACACTGAGATGGTAGAAATGCTAGAATTAACTGATGAAGGTTTTTAAAGCAGTCATCAGAAAAATGCTTCAACAAACATTTATGAATATACTTAAACAAATGAAAAAATAGCCCCAGCAGAGAAATAAAGTCTCTGTCAAAAGAAGATAAAAATAATAACCATATGGAAACACTAGAACTTAAACATGCAATAACTGAAATTTTAAAACTTATTGGGTGGGCTCAAAAGCAAAATGGAGGTTACAAAGGAAAAAATCCGTAAAGTCAATGACAAAATAATAGAAACAGACAAATCTGTACAAAGAGAAACAGATGGAAGAAAAAGATAAAAAGAGCCTCAGAGATCTGTGGGATTATAACAAGAGAGCTAACATTAGTGTCACTGGAATTCCAGAAGGAGAGGAGAAAGAGAGCAGAGCTTTAAAAAAATACTCAAAGAAATAGTGGCTGAAAACTTCCTACTCAAGCCACTGAGGCATGGGACCCCTGATGTCTTGCTTAAATCAGTATCCTAACTCCTTATAGTCATGTTTACTATGAAGCTGTAATTAAAAGAACATTTGTGGCTAGGTTCAGCCTGTAGTCCCAGCACTTTGAGAGGCCGAGGTGAGTGGATTGCCTGAGCCCGCGCGTTTGAGACCAGCCCGGGCAACTTGGCAAGACCTCGTCTCTACAATAAATCAAAAAATCAGCCAGGCGTGGTAGTGTGCACCTGTTGTTCTGGCTACTTGGAAGGCTGAGGCAGAAGGATCGCCAGAGCCCAGCAGGTCAACACTGGGGTGACCGTGAGCATATCGCTGCACTCCAGCCTGAGCGACAGAGTGAGACTCCAAAAATAAAATAAAAATAAAAATAAATAAAAATAAATAGAAGAACATTTGTAACTTCAGAGTTTTGAGGGACCTGAGGACTTGAGTCACTATTTGAGTGTTCTCCTAATCCTTCTACCCACATACAGATTTTAGTAAACAATGATTTTAAATTAAATTTTGAGCCTGTGGTCTTTGTTTCCTCCACATCGCCTTTACAACTGTGGGGGCATTTAGCTTGAGACTTCTCTCTCAGAGGCTGAATCCCTCTTTGTCTTCCTCTCCATGGATATCAAATAGGTTTCATCTCAAGCATAGTGCATATTACGTCTTTGTGCAAATTAGGAAAAGGTATGCTGGGTAGTCACGGTGGCTCACTCCTGTAATCCTAACATTTTGGGAGGCTAATGCAGGAGGATTGCTTGAGCCCATGAGTTTGAGACAAGCCTGGGCAACATAATAAGACTTCACCTCTAAAAAAAAAAGAAAAAAGAAAGAAAGAAAGAAAGAAAAATAAAGTAAACAAACAAACGAACAAACAGGTAATGTTAATATTTTTTTCTTAATAATAATTAGGACAAACATGCAGGTGTCCCATACACCTGCCCTACCCATAAAGTTGACAGCCTCTGTGTCTCCTTATATATGAGCTGGAGCAGTATTTCTAGGTGAAGAATGTGTTGTTTCCAGAATCTAGAGGCCACCAAGCACTGTGCTTCCTTCTTTGGGGGAAGGTATATAAGATGCAACATTGCCTCTTTGAAGGAGCTATCCTGGTATGCTCTTGACCTACAGACTCCGTGAAACTTTACTAAAATGCCAGTTCCCTGAATAGTCACAGGGTTTATCTCCCACCACCTGGAGGGTGCGCATCTTACCAAGGCTTGCAGTGTGCTAGCCATGTCATGCTCATTCTGCCCAACCAGCAATGTAAAGAATTGTTGTACTGTTTTGCATGACACACAGGGGATACAGATATCTTCAAACTATATTATGATGGACACTGGGAAAGTTAGTATAGCCCTAGGACAACACTCTAAGTTAATGTTTTTGTCCATTCTGTGTGAATGAGACTGCTTCTGATTTCCTTTTCTAGTTGGGATGGAATTCTAATATGAAATTCACCACAATAGCAAACTAAAAACAAAAAAAAAGAAACCAAAAACGATCATCTTAATAGATACAGAAAAAGTATTTGACAAACCTAACATCTAATATTAAAATTCTCAGCAAACCAGGATTAGAAGGGAACTTCCTCAACACAATTAAGTACATCTATGAAAACCTAACAGCTAACATAAACTGAATGTTTTCTCCTAAAATCAAGAACTGGCAAGGATGCCCACTTTTACAACTTCTTGTTTGGGGTTTCCTGTGTGTGTAGTTTTTTTTAAATCTGAAAATATATATCTTTCACCCAATTTGAGCAACTTTCATCCATTACTTCTTAACTTTTATTTGATTTAGTACTGGAAGTCCTTGCAAGTGCAATGACTAGAAAAAGAAACAAAAGGTTTAATGTTGGGAGGAAAAGATAAAACTATCCCCATTCATAAATTATGTAATCACCTATGCAAAAAAAAAAAAAAAAAGCTCCTGGGCCAGGCTCAGAGGCTCAATCTTAGCACTTTGGGAGACCAAGGTGAGTGGATTGCCTGAACTCGTGGATTTGAGAACAGCCCGGCAATTTGATGAGACCTCGTTTCTGCAATAAATCAAAAATTAGCTGGGCATGGTAGCACATGCCTGTAGTTCCAGCTACTTGGAAGGCTGAGGAGGAAGGATCGTTGGAGTCCAGCAGGTCAGCACTGGGGTGGCTGTGAGCCTGCCACTGCACGTCAGCCTGGGTGACAGAGTGAGTCTCCAACTCAAATAAATAAATAAATATTTAAAAAAACTCCTAACTAATATGCACAGTTAGCAAGATCACAAGATTTGAGACCAATATACAAAAATCAATTCTATTTCAATATACTAATAATGAATAATTAGAAAATGAATTTTTTTTAAAATGGTACATCTATTTGTTTGCTAGTACTGCCATTAAAAAAAAAAAAAAAAAGAACACAGACTGGGTGGCTAAAAAAACAGAAATGTATCTTCTCACAGTTCTGGAGTCTAGAGGTCACACATCAAAGTGTTAGCAGATCTGGTTTTCTCCTGAAGCTGCTCTCCTTGGCATACAGAGGTTTGCCATCTCTCTGTATCCTCACATGGGGGTCAAAGAGAGCTCTAGCGTCTCACCCTCTTCTTAAAAAGACACCAGTCATATTGGACTAGGGCCCTCCTATTTAACCTTAATTACCTTTTTAAAGCTCTGTCTCCAAATACAGTCACATTCTGATGTACTGGGGGTTAGGACTTCAACATAAGAATCTGGGGGTGGGGGAGACACAATTCCATCCATAACAATACCATAATAGCTTAAAAAATATTTAGGTATAAACCTAAGCATAAATGCTTAGTTATAACAAAAGACGTCCAGGATCTGCATGCTGGAAACTATAAATGTTAATGAAAGAGATTGAGGAAGACCAAATAAATAAAGAACATACCATGTTCAAGGATTGGAAGACAAAGTATAGTTAAGATCTCAATTATCAGCCTGGTGCGGTGGCTCAAACCTGTAATCCCAGCACTTGGGAGACCGAGGCAAGAGGATTGCCTGAGCCCAGGCTTTCGAGACCAGCCTAGGCAACTTGGTGAGACCTCGTCTCTACAATAAATTTTAAAAGTACCGGGCATTATAGTGCACACCTGTAGTTCTGGCTACTTGGAGGGCTGAGGCAGAAGGATTCCTGAGCCCATCAGGTCTACACTGTGTTAACCATGAGCATGCCACTGCTCTCCAACCTGGGGGACAGAGTGAGACTCTAACTCAAAAAAAAATTATGTCAATTCTCCCCAAATTAACCCATAGATTTAATGCAATTCCAGTCAAAATCCTGGAAAGAGTCTTTGTAGATAGACAAAGTGAATCTGAAATTTATATGGCGTCCAGGCATGGTGTCTCATGCCTATAATTCCAGAGTTTTAGGAAGGCAAGGTGGGACGATCACTTGAGTTCAGGAGTTTGAGATCAGCCTGGACAATGTAGTGAGATCCTATCTCTACAAAGGATTTAAAAAAAAAAAAAAAAAAAAAGACCAGGCATGGTGGTGCACAGCTGTAGTTCCAGCTGCTCATTAGGATGAGCCAGGAGGATTCCTTGAAAGGAGTTTAAGACCAGCCTGGGCAACACAGTGAGATCCCATTTCTACAAAGAATTTTTAAAAAATAGACCAGGCATAATGGTGCATACCTGTGGTTTCAGCTACTCATAAAGCTGAGGCAAAAAGTATCCCTTGAGCCCAGGAGTTTGCAGCTTTGATTGTGCCACTGCACTCCAGCCTGGGCAATTTTGTGGGGATTTATTTTTGACTTTTTTTATTATGGTAAAATATGAATAAGATAAAATTTGCCATTTAACATATATTTTTTTTTTTAGAAAGCAAGATTTATTGAGAAGACAGAAAAGCTCCCAGAGCAGGAGGGGACTGGAGGGGGTCGCCCAACTTTTTTTATTTTTTTAAGACACAGGATCCCACTGTGTTGCACAGGCTAGATTCAAACTCCTGGACTTAAGTGATCCTCCCACCTCAGTCTCTTGAATAGGTGAGAAACAGACTTCTGCTACTGCACCTAGCTCACTTAGCCATTTTTAAGTGTACTATTCAAATTCAGTGGCATGAAATACATTCACAATGTTGTGTAACTATCATTACTACCTATTTCCAGAACATGTTCATCATCCCAAACAGAAACTCTGAACCTATTGAACATTATTTACTCCTTACTCTCCCTCCCCCAAGTCTGGTAGCCTCTATTCTATTTTCTGTTGCTATGAATTTGCCTATCTGGGTACCTCAAATAACTGGAATTGTTACAGACTGAAAAGAAGTCATTTTGGTTATAGTAAAACAGTCATTTAAAAAAAAAATTAGAAACTTGTATTAAGAAAGTTTCTTTTGTGGCTGAGTTGGGCTAAAAGTAGAAGCTGCTTGAATTTAAAAGTGCACATTTTTCCTTTCCACACACTCCTCGTGAAATGTGGCCACTCCCCCTTCTCCCTTGACCCAACCCTGCCTGACTGGTCTGAAAAGTCAATCTTATCTAGTAAGCTATTGCTGATGCCAAAGAAGAAACAGCTGGTTATGCCAGACCACCAGATAGAAGACATGGAGAATGGTCCAAGACTGACAAGCATGTGTCTGAAACAAGGGTGTGGGCATTGCTCATGTCCCCTCCATCTGTGAGTACAAGGACATCACATTGGTGTAGGCCAGGGCTCTGGAAACAGAGGGGATTGTTACACTTGTGTTTTAAAACAATTTAAAGCTATACTTTTAAATGTTGTGACTTTCCCTTCCTTCCAAATGTTGCAATTGTCTACCCTTTCCTCTGGAAAACTTAAAAAGTTGTAAATTCCAGAATGTTATCTAAAAATGTCAGCATGACCAAAAAACTTTCGTGGTCAAAAATGTCTAAGTCATGCTGAAACTGCACATAGGCTTTGAACTCGGGGTTGGTGAAGGGCTATGAATCTTGATATAAACACTGGGATGAGTTTGTGTTGCTTTAAGTGGGTCTTTGGTAATAATGCCAACCATTTTCCCTGTAACATGGTTGCAAAAATTAAACCCACTTTTCTCTCAGTTTCTGCTTTTTGTCTTTGATTAACTGTGCAGGATATTAGCCAGTTTGTTAAACCAGATGAATCTTTCTGTATCTGGTTTATTTCACCTAGCATGATGATTACAAAGTTCACCCTTGCTATATAGCTTGTATCAGAATGTCATTCCTTTCTATTTCTGAGTAGTATTCTGTTGTATACTACAGTTTGTTGGGTTGTTTTTCACCTTTTGGCTATTGTGAATAATCCTGCTATGAACATTTGGTGTACAAGTGTCTGTTTGAGTTCTTGCTTTCAATTCTTTTGGATGTATTGAGGAGTGAAATTACTAGGTCATGTGGTAATTATCTGCTTAACTTTTTGAGGAACCACTAAACTGTCTTTCACAGCAGCTGCAACATTATACATTCCAGAAATGCACAAAGGTTTTGATTTCCCCACTCATAACCAACACTCTTTGTTTTCAATTTTGTTGCCATTAACCATCCTAGTGAGTTTCTCATTGTGGTTTTCATTTGCATTTCCCTAATGACTAATGATGTTGAGCGTCTTTTCATGTGCTTATTGAGCATTTGTATATCTTCTCTGAGGAAATGTCTATGAAAATACTTTGTCCATTTTTGAATCAGTCTTTTTGGGGTTTTTTTGGTGTTGCTGAGTTGAATAAACTCTTTACATATTCTGGATACTTAAATTTCTACAAATATTTTCTACCATTCTGTGGGTTGTCTTTTCACTCTGTTGATTGTGTTTTTTGGAGCACTAAAGTTTTAATTTTGATGAAGTCCAGCTTATCTATTTTTTCTCTTGTTGGTGTCATATCCAATAAATAATTGACAAATCCAACGTCATAAAGATGTTCCCTTGTTTTCTTATTCTAGGAGTTTTATAGTGTTAGCTCTTCAGTTTAGAATGTTGATCCATCTTGTGTTAATTTTTTATATGATGATAAGGTAAGGGTTGGGTTTCAGCCCTTTGTATGTATGCATTACCCAGTTTTGAGATGTATCACAAAGCTACAGTAGTCAAGACAGTGTGGTATTGGTGAAAGGAAAGCTAAACACCAATGCAATAGACTAAAACTTTCAGAAATTCACCCACACAAATATGATCAACTGATTTTTGATAAAGATATAAAGACAATTCAAAGAAGAAGAAAGTAGTCTTTCAACAAAAGGTACTGGAACAACTGGACTTCCATATGCAAAGGAAACCTAGTCCTATATTTCACATACATAAAAATTAACTTAAAGGGGATTATAAACCTAAGTTAATTTATAAAACTATGAAACTCATAGAAGAAAACATAAAAGAAAATCTTCAGGATCTTTGAAAGATCTGAAAAAGCTTTCAGATAGGACACAAAAAGCACCATCTATAAAAGAAAAAATGGATAAATTTAACTTTATCAAAATTTTAAACTTCTGTACTATTAAGAGAATAAAAAAGTTCTTGGCCGGGCATGGTGGCTCATGCCTGTAATCTCAGCACTCTGGGAGGCCAAGGCGGGAGGATTACTTGAACCCAGGAGTTCAAGACTAGCCTAGGTAACATAGGGAGACCACATCTCTATACAAAATCAAAAAAATTAGCCAGACATTGTGGTGCACACCTATAGTTCCAGCTACTCAGGAGGATAAGGCAGGAGGATTGGTTGAGTCCAGAAGTTTGAGGCTGCGGTGAGCCATGATTGTGCCACTGTAGCCTGGGTGACAGAGTGAGATCCTGACTAAAAAAAAAAAGATTATTTCCTTTCAGTAGCAGCAGCTGTATGTTCAGCCTTCAGAAAAGGCTCACCTCCAGGGTTCTCTGCAAGGGAAAAAAGAAAGTCTGACACCAATGAAATCATTAATGTCAACTTCTGCCACCAGACCCAAAAACTGATCAAAGACAAGCTGATCATCCCAAACCTGTGACTCCCTTCCTGGGCACGATGCAAGAAAAATACACTGTTCTGCTAGAAGGGAGCACATATGGACATGGGTAAGTGAAAGGGTACTGCCAATACTTGAATGCCAAAGAAAGTAACCAGGATGAAGAGGATGAGAATTCTGTACCAGTTGCTCAGAAGATACCATGTACCTAGGAGGATTCACCACCACACATATCACAGCCTGTACCTGAAGGTGAAGGAGAACGTGTTCAAAAACAAGTGAATTCTCATGGACCCATCCACAGGCTGAAGACAGGCAAGGCTGGCAAGAAGCTCCTCACCAGCCATGCTGAGGCCTGCAGGCCTAAGTACATGGAAGCCTGCAAGTGCAAGAGTACCACCAGCCCAAGAAGGATCACAAGACCGTCCAAGGAAGACCATGAAATAAAACTCCTCCTCCTTGTCTGTACTCGGTGCCCTCAGCAATTACATAAACCAATCACTCAAATAGAACAAGCCCCCTGAGACAAACATGGAGTCCATCTTTCACGAGAAACAAGAAGGCTCGCTGTGCGCGCAGCACTGCCTGAACAACCTGCTGCAGGGGGAGTACTTCAGCCCCGTGGAGCTGTCCTCCATCACACACCAGCTGGACGAGGAGGAGCAGATGAGGATGGCGGAGCGGGGTGTAACCAGCAAAGATTACCGGACGTTTCTGCAGCAGCCTTCTGGAAATATGGATGACAGTGGCTTTTTCTCTATTCAGGTGATAAGCAATGCCTTGAAAGTTTGGGGCTTAGAACTCATTCTCTTCAACAGTCCAGAGTATCAGAGGCTCAGGATCAACCCTATAAATGAAAGATCATTTATATGCAATTATAAAGAGCACTGGTTTACAGTTAGAAAATTAGGAAAACAGTGGTTTAACTTGAATTCTCTCTTGACGGGTCCCGAATTAATATCAGATACATACCTTGCACTATTCCTGGTGCAATTACAGCAGGAAGGCTACTCCATATTTGTTGTTAAGGGCGACCTACCCGACTGTGAGGCCAACCAGCTCCTGCAGATGGTCAGGGTCCAGCAGATGCAGAGGCCAAAGCTCATTGGAGAGGAACTGGCACAGCTGAAAGAGCAGAGAGTCCATAAGACAGACCTGGAACGCATCTTTGGAGCAAATGAAGGCTCGGGCGTGGCAGACCAAGATGAGGAGGACTTGCAGAGGGCTTTGGCACTGAGTCGCCAAGAAATGGACATGGAAGATGAGAAAGGAAGCGGATCTCCACAGGGCCATTCAGCTGAGTATGCAAGTTAGTTCCAGGAATATATCTCCAGATGTTCCACAGACGTCAGGTACAAATCTTACTTCACAAGAGCTGCGGAAGAGAAGAGAAGCCTACTTTAAAAAGCAGCAACAGCAGGTGGGTCCCCCAGGACCGAGTTCCCCACCTGTGGGACAGGCCAACCGCATGCCCAGGAGCCCTGGAGAGCAGCCCGGCAGGGGATGCGCGGAGCGAAGAGGACATGCTGCAGGCAGCCATGACCATGTCGCTAGAGACTGTTGGGAGTGATTTGAAAACAGAAGGAAAAAATAACCCCTGTTAAGAGCCACACAGATGCTCCCACTTTCCAACATCGTCCTTGTGATGACTGCATAGGGTCCACATGGCACGTGTCAAAGACATGGGGAAATAAGAATTTTAGGTGGTTTGCAAACAAAATTATGAGAAGGTGGGAAAATGCGTCAGTTGCAGGATTAAGCACGATCCTCCAGATACTACCCAAAGAGGCACTGGCAATTAAAGGACTTCAAATAGTTTAAAAAAAAAGACAACAAAAAAAACAAGCCCCCTTTTTTTGCTTTGAGAGAGAGAGAGAATAAAAAGACAAGTCATCGACTGGAAGAAAATATTTGCAAGTCACATATCTGACAAAGAACTTGTATCCAACTCTCAAAACTTAAGAAAACAAAAGGACTCAATTTTTTTTTTTTTTTTTGAGTCAGAGTCGCACTCTGTCACCCAGGCAGGAGTGCAGTGGCACACACACTCTTATGGTCACCACAGCCTCAACCTGCTGCGCTCAGGCGATCCTTCTGCCTCAACCTTCTAAGTAGCTGGAACTGCAGACATGCACCACCAGGCCCAGCTAATTTTTAGATTTATTGTAGAGATGAGGTCTCACCATGTTGCCCAGGCTGGTCTTGAACCCACGGGCTCAGGCAATCCTTTTGCCTCAGCCTCCAAAGTGCTGGGATTATAGGTGTGAGCCACCATGCCTGGCTCCATTTTTTGTTTTTTTGAGTCTGGGTCTCACTCTGTCACCCATGCTGGAGTGCAGTGGCACACTCACGGCCACCAAGGACTCAACCTGCTGGGCTCAGGTGATCCATCCACCTCAGTCGTTCAAGTAGCTGTAACTATAGGCGCACGCCACCCCCCCCTGGCCTAATTTTTCTATTTATTGTAGAGATGAGGTCTTGTCAAGTTGCCCAGTCTGGTCTTGAGCCCCTGGGTTCAGGCAATCCTCTTGCCTCTGCCTCCTAAAGTATTGGGATTACAGGCATGAGCCACCATGCCCAGCTTTTCTTTTTTTTAGGACTCGATTTTTATAATGGGTAAAATAATTCTCAAAACTCAACAGTTAAAAATAAATAAAAACAGGCTGGGTATGGTGGCTCATGTCTATAATCCCAGCACTTTAAGAGGCCAAGGAGGAAAGATGGCTTGAGGCCATGAGTTCTAGACCAGCCTGCCTGGGCAATATGACGCAACCCTATTTCTATTTTTTTAAGTATTAATAAAATGTTTTTTAATTTTAAAAATTAAAAAATTAAGTAAAATAAAAACAATCCAATTATACAATGGACAAAAGACATGAGCAGATATTTCACCAAAGAGGAGATACAAATGACAAATGAACACATGAAAAGATGTCCAACATTATTAGCCAATGAGGAAATGCAAATTAATACTATGATATTTCACTGTACATCTATTAGAATAGCTAAAGTAGGTGTGTAATGAATAGTTAAAATAACAAGTAATGATAACACCAAGTACTGATGAGTATGCAGAGAAGTTGGAGCTCTTACACATCACTAATGAGAATGTAAATGATACAGATAGTCTGGCAGTTTCTTACAAAACTAAACATACACTTACCGTACAATCCAGTGATCACACTTTTGGCCATTTCTCCCAGAAAAATGAAAACTTATATTCACACAAAAACCTGTTCTTAAATGTTTGAATTAGCTCTGCTTATAATAGCAAAATATTGGCAACAACTCAAACGTCCTTTAATGAGTGAATGGTTGAACAAACTCTAGAACATCCTTATAGTGCAATATTACTCGGCAGTAAAAAGATATGAACTATTGATGCATGCAACAGCCTTGATGAATGCCAAAGCATTATGCTTAGCGAAAAAAAGCCAATCTCAAAAGATTACATGCTTCATTTTTCCATTCTTATAACTTTCTTAAAATAATAAGATAGAAATTAGTAGTTGCCAAGGGAATGGGGGAGGGAAGTGGTATGAGGTACAAATACAAAAAATGTAACCTACGGGAGTCTTTTGTGGTGATGGAGCAGTTCTATATCTTAATTGTGATGGTGGCCACACAAATCTATACAAAGGATAAAATTGCATGGAACTATACATAACACACACAAATGAATCGTTTTTTAAGATGGTAAAACTGAACAGAGTCTGTAACCTAGATAACGTAATGTACCAGTGTCAGTTTCCTCATTTAAATATTTGTGTCAAGCCGGGCTCGGTGGCTCAGCCTGTAATCCCATGCTTTGGGAGGCTGTGAGTGGATTGCCTGAGCCTGCGGGCTCGAGACCCGCCTGGGCTACTTGGAGAGACCTCATCTCTACAATAAATAAAAAAATCAGCTGGGCATGGTAGCGCGCGCCTGTAATTCCGGCTACTCGGAAGGTTGAGGAGGAAGGATCGCCGGAGCCCAGCAGGTCGAGGCTGCAGTGGCCGGGAGCGGCCACTGCACTCCAGTCTGGGCGACAGAGGGAGACTCCAACTCAAAAAAAGAAAAAAAGAAAAAAAAATTTGTGTCAGTTAGCTAGGACTGCCATAACAAAATATCACAGACTGCATGGCTTAAACAACAGAAATTTATTTTCTCACCGTACTGGAGGCTGAAGGTCCAAACTCAAATTGTCAGCAGATTGATTTCTCCTGAAGTCTCTCTCTTAGGCTTGTAGATGGCTGCCTTCTGTATGTTTTCACCTGGCCTTCCTTCTGTGTGTATTTGTGTCCTAATCACCTTCCTGGGTAACAGTCTCACTCTGTCACCCAGGCTGGAGTACAGTGGTGCAATCATAGTTCACTGCAGCCTCCAACTCCTGGACTCAACTGATCCTCCTGCCTCAGCCCCCCAAGTAAGTAGCTGGGACTGGAGGCATATGCCACCATACCTGGTTAATTTTTAAATTGTTTGTAGAGACTGGGTCTCACTTTGTTGCCTGTGCTGGTCTTGAACTCATGTTGGTCAAGTGATCCTCCTGTGTTGGTCTCCCAAAATGCTGGGATTAAAGGTGTGAGCCACTATGCCTGGCATCTAATCTCTTATAAAGACACCCGTCCTTGGATTAGGGTCTACTCATTTGACCCTATTTTGCTTTAATAATCTCTTTAAAGATCCTGCCACCAAATACAGTCGCATTCTGAGGTACTGGGGGTTAGGGCTTCAACATATGAATTTGTGGAGGGAGACAATCTGGCCCTACAATATTGTACTGTAGCTGTATGTCACTGCTGAGGGAGCTGGGTGAAAGACACATGGATCTCTTTGTACTATATGTGCAACTACCAGAGAACCTATAATTATCTCAAAATAAAAAGTTAAAGCAACAGACAAAATATGTGAAGACACTTCACAAAAGAAGATTTATAAATGACAAATAAGCACATGAAAAGATATTCAACAACATTAGTCACTAAGGGAAATGCAAATTAAAGTCAAAATGATAAATTATTACATATCTATGACAATGACTAAAATTTAAAAATACTATTACTACATTGTGCTGATGAGAATGCAGAGACACAGGAGCTCTCGTAGCTGCTTGTGAGAATTCAAAAGAGCATAGCCACTCAAACAGTTTCTTATAAAGTTAAACATATGTTTATCACGTGTCCCAGCAATCCCACCTCGAGGCACTTATCCTAAAGAATAAAAACCATGTTTATACAAAATCCTGTATATATTCATAGTAGTATATTTTTAATGGCCAAAACAACACTGATGACTCAAGTGCTAAGTGAAAGAAACAAAAGGTTGTATGATGCCATTTATTTCACACACTGGGAAAGGCAAAAATATACTCACTCCAGCTCTCTTTTGGTTATGGTTTGCATGATTTAAAAAAAAATTTTTTTAAGAGGCAAGTTAAGACAGACTCTGTTGTCCAGGGTGGAGTGCAATGGTGTGATCATAGCTCATTGTAGCTGCAAAATCCTGGGCTCAAGCAACCCTTTCACCTTGGTCTCTCAAGTCACTGGGATTACAGGCTTGAGCTACCACTCTCGGCCCATAATTAGCTTAGTTTACTTAGCATAATGTTTTCAAGGTTCATTCATGTTATAGTATGTATTAGTACTTCATATCTTTTTCTTAAAACTTTGCTTCTAAACATAACAGTTAAATTAATCAAGTGTTTAAAAATGTTTGTTAATTGTGATACAATACTCATAACGTAAAACTTACCATCTTAACAATTGAGTGTAGTGTTCAGTATATGCCCACGGTTGTGCAGTCAGTCTCCAGAATATTTTCACCTTGCAAAACTGAAATTCTATACCCATTAAACAATAACTCCCTATCTCCCCTACCCCCAGCCCATGGCAACCACCATTCTATTTTCTGTCTCTGTGAATATGCTAGATACCTCATATAAGTGGACTCATACAGAATTTGTCTATTTGTGATTGGCTTATTTCACTTAACATATTGTCTTCAAGGTACATCCATGTTGTAGCACGTGTCAGAATTTCCTCTTTTGTAAGCTCAATAATACTTCGTTGTATGCATATACTACATTTTGTTTATCAATTTAGCCATCCATGGACATTTGGGCTGCTGCTAGTCTTTAGCTACTGTATATAATACTGCCATAAAACGGGTGTACAAATATCTCTGAAACTCTACTTTCAATTATTTGGGGTATATACCTAGAAGTGAAATTACTAGACTATATGGTAATTCTAAGTTTAATTTTTTGGGGGAACTGCCATACTGTTTTCCAGATAGTAGCTATACCATTTTACATTCCCACCAACATTGCCCAAGGGTTTCAATTTCTCCACATCTTTACCAATACCTGTTATTTTCTGTTTGGTTGATAGTAGCCTTCCTAATGGGTGAGGTAGTATCTCATTGTGGGTTTGATTTGCATTTCCCTAATGATTAGTGATGTTGAGCATCTTTCTATGTGCTTATTGGCCATTTGTATATCTGCTTTGGAGAAATGTCTGTTCAAGGACTTTGTCCATTTCTGAATTGGATAGGTTTTTTGTTTTTTGTTTTTGAGTCAGAGTCTCATTCTGTCGCCCAGGCAGGAGTGCAGTGGCATGCTCATGGCCACCGCAGCCTCCACCTGCTGGGCTCAGGTGATCCTTCTGCCTCAGCCTTCCAAGTAGCTGGAACCACAGATACTCAACACCATGCCCAGCTAATTTTTTGATTTATCAGAGATGAGGTCTCACCAAGTTGCCTGGGCTGGTCTCAAACCTGTGGGCTCAGACAATCCTCTTGCCTCTGCCTCCCAAAGTGCTGGGATTATAGGCATGAGCCACCACACCTGGCGTTTTTTTTGTTCTTGAGTTTTGGGAGTTCTCTACATGTCTTAGACATTAATCAGACATGTGACTTGCAAATATTTTCTCCCATTCTGTGGGTTACCTTTTTACTCTGTTGACAGTGTCCTTCAATGTACAGTTTTATTTTTCATGAAGTTCAATTTGTCTTTTTCTCTTGTTGTTTATATTCATATTCAAGAAATCATTGTCAAATCCAATATCATGAAGCTTTTGACCTATGTTTCTCCTAAGAGTTTTATAGTTTTCTATCTTATATTTAGTTCTCTGACCTACCTTGAATTAATTTTGTGTATGGCATAAGGGTTGTTTCTACCTTTTGGCTATTGGGAATAAATCTGCTATTAATGATCACAATCCTGAGTTGTATAATCATGTCCTTACTCTTATCTCTTTTATCACCCATGTATCCCTAAAGAATATTTTCCTTTTATATTGTGCTTATTTTATTTACAACTGCTTTGTGAGTTGTCATCATATATACCAGCTTATTTATTTTCATTCATGTATACAATTCAATTGCATACACGTACCACATTGTATTCTTCATTCCATTTTAATTTGTATTTATTCCCACTTGAACCTATTAAAACAAAGTTGCTATCAGTATTCATGTATGTGTATCTTTTGTACATATGCAGTTTCTCTATGGTATATATTATATACATTCTTGGGTATATAACATATACCATAGAGAATATATATGCACCTTTAATTTTACTAGATTTGCTGAGGTGTTCTCCATCTTCTCCCATACATCAAGCGAAGTGCAAGGGCAAACACCTCTAATGACACATGGCAGACACAGATAAGAGTTGATTGGAGGGAACTTACAGGCAGAGCGTTGATAAAACATATATGGTGTCTCAAACTCCCTTTATTCAAAAGGAGGCTTGCTTAGGTCAGACAGGGATGAACTCACTCTTGAAAGAGCTCCAGGAGAGTGGTCCTGTTCTCATGCCACTTTACATAGTTATGTCTTGGGAGCACCTGGAAAAACTAAGTAACTGAGGAAGCTCATGGAAATGTCTAGCCATGGAAATGTCTTGCTGGAAATGGGGAGGATCCAGAGCTTAGACATCACTTAAAAGAGTTCATGTGCCATTTTGGTAATGCTGAACTAGCTGTTCCTTTGGTGAAATGCATGTTTGCATCATTTACCCATTATCTTACTGGGATGCTTATTCTTCTTGGGACTTGTGGGGATTCTTGTACCTATAAACTGATGTTTTTCATTAGTTCTGAAAAATTGTTAGCATCTCTTCAAAACTTCTTCCTTTCTTCTCAGTTTTTCTTCCATGTCTCTTAACATCTTAAATGTTTTTTTTCTCTTTCCATATACTCCTTTACCTCTTTGTGCTTTAGGGATATTTCTTCTGACCTAACTTCCAGTTCATTAGTTCTCCCTTTAACTCTCTAACCCACTATTACCTATTATACACATCCATTTGGTTTTTAATTAGGTTACTGCATTTTTAGTTATATAAATTCTTTTTGGTTATTTTTCAATAACCCATTTTTGGGTTTTTGATCTGAGGAAGCATCTTTATGACTTTTTTTATATAATGTGAGATTTCTCTAGGTTATTTTCACGACATGGTTGGGCATTCCTCTGGTTTTGTTGACACTGACTATAACGTTTCTGGTAATGCAGCATCCAAGCCATTTCTAGTGCTGCTGGAGATCGTATGAGTTTCCTAAGACCCTTTAATAAATCCCTTTCTGCTTAAGCTATCTAGAGTGGATTGTATCATCTACAATTAAGAACTCTGCTATATCCAGTAAAATCAAAATAGAATCCAAGAAACTGTACCCCAATTTAGGAGTGCAACACCAAGAAATTCCAGCCAGAAAAAGACAGGCAAAGTTAAACTATGATGTTAGATGGCAGGATAGCAGTTACCCTTGGCAGGTAGGGAGTATTTACCGGAAGGTTACACAAGTGAAAATTCTGGAATGCTGGTAGTATTGGGGTTTTCTTGTTTATTTTTTAGAGACACAGGAGGCTAGGCTGGAGTACAGTGTCATGATCATAGCTCACTGTAAACTCGAACTCCTAGGCTCAAACCACCCTCCTGCCTCAGCCTCCCAAGTAGCAAGGACCATAGGTGCATGCCACCATAACTGACTAACGTTTTTATTTTTTATAGAGACAAGGTCTTGCTATGTTGCCCAGGCTGGTCTCAAACTTTTGAACTCAACCAATCCTCCTACCTCCACCTCCCAAAGTGCTTAGATTGCAGGCATGAGCCACCATGTCTGGCCTGTTTTTTTGTTTTGTTTTGTTTTAAACATGGGTTGTGAATCTATGCTCTGTTTGCATAAATTTATATCACAGTGCACTTACACACTCTTTTCATTATATACATTAAACTTAAATGAGTTTTTTAAAAAGTGCATGGAAATCTGACACTAAATCCCTCATGGTGATTAACCAAGAATGAAGATGCAAGAGAGACAGAGATACCTTAAGAAACAGTGCAAGAGTTGGGCGCAGAGGCTCATGTCTGTAATCACAGCACTTTGGGAGGAAGAGGTGAAAGAACTGCCTGAGCCCAGGGTTCAAGACCAGCCTGGGCAACTTGGCAAAACCAAGTATCTTATCTACAAAAAAAATTAGCCAGGTGTGGCAGCACCTGCCTGTAGTTCCAGTTACTTGGAAGGCTGAGGCAGAAGGATCACCTGAGCCCAGCAGGTTAAGGCTGTGGTAGCTATGATCTTGCCACTGTACTCCAGACTGGGCGACAGAGTGAGATTCATCCCAGAAAAACAAAGTGCAAGAGCTAAGCACTAGGTAGAACTTACATAACAGAATATCTTACATTACATGATATCTTCATGCCAGACTTTGCCTATTAGGATTTGTCCCATTCCTGCCCTTGGAAGTTATATTCTCAATTGCAGGGGAAATGGGAGCCTACATTTTATAGACTTCCTTGTCATCTGGTTACAGTTAGATTTTGCCAGTGAACATCATAGGTGGAGACTAGAAAAGTGGGAGGGAGAAATTATTTTGCTTATGGCTCTAGCCATAACAAGTGACCACAGTTAGCTACAAGTGGCCATAGGTGATTGTAGGCTCCAGCACCAACATCAGCAAGTACCAGTAAAATTCTCTCTCCCTTTTTCTAATCCAGCTCTTCCTGTATCTTCATATCCAATTTTCAGCATTAAATTTCCCTCTACCTTAAATACCTAGAGTGGGTTTTATTACCTGGCAAGACACAGACTGACACATTAACTCCCCTTTGGTCTGAAAGAAATTAATCAAAGCCTATCAGTGATTAACACTCTCCAACAATGGCTACTGAAGAAAATTCAAATGTTTTCAGTTGATCTCTTTGGTTCTCCTTTTTAGAGCTGCCCATGTCCATATCCTACACCCAGCCTACCTCCCATCGGAACTCCTGGAGCCATCATCTCTACTGTATCCTTGTCTGAGCCCCTATTGATCTGCAATGCCATATTTTGCACTTGTAACTCTCGTCTGTGCCACCACAGAGCCTGGTCTTCGCCTTGGCACACCTCGCAATGCATTGAACTGTCCTTTCTCTTGACAGGGAGCCCCAGGAGACTGGGTAGGCACTTTTGTCCCCTGATTGCTTGCATGCTTGGCAACGAGCAGATGCTTACAGAATGTCTGACAGAACTGTCATGGCACCTGAAGCAGAAGCTGACAAGCAGAAATGAGTTGTTCTGCCAAGCCCTCACTTCCAGAAGAGCCCAGGTGGGATCCTCTTGCCACACAATGTCTCCAACTGATGAGAGCGTGCAAGTGTGTGCAGGACAGGAACTGAAAGGTGGGCTGAGCCCTGCCCCAGGGGGAGGACCAGGACACAGAGGCCAACAGGAAGATCAGCTAAGGTGCCAAGTAGCTTTAATGAGCCCAAGCACCACTTCCTCACTTTGTCCCTCCCTCCCCACTCTCCCCCTTCAGTTCTGGACAGGTCCAGCCTGCCCAAGGCTCCTCAACTGAAGGTGTCAATCCTTCTGTCCCCTCAGCCGCTCCAGTCGCCTCCGAAGGTCCGGGGGCACCTTAGCCCCAGCTGCCAGCAGCTCTCGCAGTCTCTGTTTGGGCGTCTTGGTGAGCAGGAAATTGCAGGGGACAGGGCCCTCTTCAAAAGTGACCCGGCAGCTCCGAGTAACCGTATGGTAGCCATCAGCACTGGCAGTCACCATGTAGTCCCCCGGGGTCAGCAGACGCCAATAATCCCCACCCCATGCTGAGGGGAGTGAAGAGTAAGGTCACGACGCAATGATCCTCAGCTTCTGAGACTCCAGCCCTCCAGTCCCTCCCCCTCTCCTTCTCCCCCACCTCCCTGCCACACACACCTGTTGTAACATCATGGTTAATCCCGTCCACGGCAATGACAGCATCAGCAATCCCAAGCTCCGTGTCTTTGTCCAGCACAAGTCCTGCGATGCCCATGCGCACCTGTGTGGGAAAAGGTTATCAAAACCCTTTCCCTTCTGCATGAGAACATGACCTTCAGTTAACTTGCTGGCTCTGTTCCCCTGCAAACGTCATAAAGGTGGTATATATACTACGGTCCTAGGTGACAACACTTATGATATTGACCGATAAATGATATCTAACCTGAGAGAACTAACTATAAATACCTGGTAGGAAGGCATATCTACCTTTGGGCTTCCCCAAGTTATTTGGCTTGTCTTTGGTCTTTGGTAGAGTCTTTGGAAGCTTACAGAGCCATTATAAGGGATATGAGTTCATGTGGAATGTGAAGCTTCTATGCCAGGGCAGTTGCGGCACCTGCCTTATATGAGTCTTTTCTGAGAACAGCTCTCCTGAGAGGGGATAGCACTAGGGACTACTGCCTAGACTACAGATGTCTGATGTCACATTGCTGACAAACAGTGCTTCCTATTTTATATGCTTCTAAGACAAATTGACACCAAGTGTGGCCCACCTTGTGAGTCTGAATGTTCAGCTGGACTTTAGAAGAACCCCCGGTAGGAGCTGCAACCTAAATGGTCAGGAGCGGGCCAGGGGATTTAGATCCAACCTGCTCCAGGTACGTGAGGAGGGCATCTTTGTTGTTCTCCCACTCCTGGGGCAGTTCATTCTCGTGAGGAAACTTGTCACAGGACAGCTCCACAGTGACCTCAAAGCAGTTGGTGTGCAGGTAGCTGAAGTCATTCATGCCTAGAGGTACCACAGACATTGGAGCCTAACGTGGTAAAATGGAGTCCCACCCTCCTGGTGCCCTCCCTCCTCTGGGAGACACTTCAGGGAGGGAACAGACACCAGCGCTGTACGTAACAGCAGACTGTCTTATCACGGCAGGGTTTACGGGGATGACCATAATCCACCCTTGGACACATACTCCCAGGGACTGTGTGCCAGTCGGCCCCGTTGATGACATTGCCATGCAAGGAGAAGTCCTGGTTGTGGCAGGGTCGGCGGCCTGTGTCCTGCATGGCCCGATTAGTACCAGCATAGACAGTGCTGAGCCAGCGAAACACAGCATCATCTGGTGTAGGTGTGAGTTCGCGGGCAGCCCATGGAGTCCGAGTCATGTCGAACGGGTAGGACACCACGAGCTCACCCCCATGGAGGTTAGCACTCAACACAAAGGGGATCCGCTTCATCCACTCGATCACTGCCCGCGTTTCGGGAGCCACCTGGACAAGGGCAGGTCAGGAAGGGCAGGAGATAGGGACCCCCGCTGGCCCTCCACCACGGCCCCTGAAATACTCACAGTGGCATTGGGCAGAGTGTAGTAAGTAGGCAGTGGCAGGTGATGATTGGGGACAGTGTGGGGCACCAGCCCATCGTCCTCTGCTTCCCACAGTGGTGTGTTGAGGTCAGCAAAATTGTGGTTAAGGTCAATGCCCTGGTGGTTCCAGCGGCCCTCTGCCCAGCCAACAAGCTCCGAGCCCTGCCAGGGAAGGAGTCTGTTTAAGCTATGCAAGTTCTGGGCACCAGGACAAAAGGACAGAGTGTCCCTCGTGCCAGATAGCTTACCCGGCGGTAGGCGGTCTCATAGCCATCAGGGTTCATGGAAGGCAGAAGGTGGATGCGCATCTCGGTGAGCAGCCGGGTCACCCGTGGGTCCCCTCGCAGGAACTCACGGCACAAGAACTGCATCAGAAGCAGAAGCAACTCCCGCCCCAGGGCCTCATTTCCATGCATGCCGGCCACGTAGCGTACCTCAGGTTCTCCTGGGGGACATACAGGGGCTTGCAGGTGGCACACGCCCATGGCCCTGCCCTGTGCCCACCTCTCCCCACCCCACCTGCCAGTACCCAGCTCATGCTCCCCAGGCTGGTCCGACATTTCCATCACATACAGCTTCAGGCCCTGGTGGCTCTTCCCGATGCTGTAGATGCGGGTGATGTTGGGGCACTGCTCATGCACCTGCTTCATCAGCTGGGGGCAGAGTGCAGCAGGACATGAGGCATGGGAGGGTAACACCCAGAGTCAGAGCATGTGTAGTCATGGAAGGACTCACAAAAGTCAGCAGTGGCCCACACAGATGGGACATCATGGCATGGTGCAGGAAGAAGGGGCAGGACAGGGAGGTATCATAACAGTGGAAATTGGGGCAAAGCTCAAGGCGGACAGGAGAGAAAGATGAAGCAGCAGGGGCTGGGGAGGCACAAGGACCGTCACAGCAGGTTGTGTCCTGGTGGGAGAGGACCTGAGCTGGGCGGGTCCTTCTTCCCAGGTCATAGGAGTTATATCTGACCTTCCTCATGGCCTTGTAATTGTGATGCTGAAAGTCCAGAGGGTCAGAGGATGCCAAGGCAAAGGCCTTGGGGAACAGGTCATTAGGATCTGGTGAAGGGTGAGTTCATGGTAAAGGCTGAGTCCACAGTGGAGGATGCACCCTGCATCAGGCCCTGCCCATCCAACCCTTGTCCGACTGCCCACCTGAGACTGGGCAGGCCAGGATCTCTGCCCGGAGGCAAGACGCGCCTCCCTGGAGCCATGTCTGGGGCAGCAGGCGAATGAAGCGGGCCACCTGGGGCTCCGGCAAGAGGTTCAGCACCGGAGTTTCTGGGTCCGAATTGGCAGGAAACACCTGTGGGCATCAAAGTCATCTGCTGGGGGCTGCTCGAACCCCAGCAACCTGGCCCAGGACCCAGGAAAGGAGCTCAGGCCTCTAAGTTCACGGTCTAGCCCACCCTGGTGGGCTCGGCTAGAGACTTGCCCCCTGTACCAAACACAGACCCCTGCCCACAGCCCCTGCCAATGGGAAGCCCTGGGCAGCCCTAGGCAGTCAAGCTCTCTGGCTTGGTCATAGCTCATTAGACCAATAGGGACATGTGACTCAGGAGCATCTGATCTTTGGGCTGGCCAGGACCCCACACTGGTGTAAAATGGGGCCCAGGGATGGAGAAGCCAGAGCCTTGAGAAGGCAAAGAGTGATGTAAGGACCAGAGACCAGAAAGGGTGTGTGAGGAGGACACTGCAGCATGAACTGGCACCACCCCATGGCAGTGTTATCTGGGGAGAACGTGGGCGTGTCCCAAAGCAGCCTGGCTCCCGAGGCTGCCGGCTAGGTGCCACCCATCCTGACAGCAACCTGCTTTTCTCCTGGATGCCTAAGTGGGCATCCATTCCTTGTTTTCAGAGGCGCACCCTACAGTGGGCTGGGTGCCCATCTCCTAGCACAGAGGGCCCCAGCCACTGTGGGGCCACTCACCGCATCCATCCCACTGCTGTGGTTCCTACTCCTCCACCAAGACCGACTGTCATTGCTGAACTGGACCTTGTATGATGTGACCCAGTCGTACCTGGCAGGAGAGATCATAGGAGCCTTCAGAACTCCCACCCCAGCCCTCCAGTGTCCACCCAGGACTTCCTGGCCTAGGATTAGCCGGCCTCACCTCCAGACAGAGTTCCTGCCCTGTGTGACAATGCCCGAGAAACGAGTGGGGTGCCCAGCATCCACCTGAAACCACGGCTCGGTGTCCTGCTCCTCAGCACACCAGGCTCCGTCATACAGATCACCGTCCTCCAGGCCTGACTGTGAACACAGGACACGGTGGTTAGGCCCAGGTAGACACAGCAGGGTGGGTCAGGATGGGAAGGAGCAGGAAGAGCTCTCAGGAGTTGCCCTGGCTGCCTCTGAGACCCGTGCTCTGAGCCAGGGTTACTGACCTGGATGTTAAGCCGTCCTCGGTGCGGTCCAAGACCAAAGGACTGGCTGCTGGATGCCTCAAGCTGGTTATCAGAAATCCGCAGGGACTCCAGTCCCAAAGGGGGACAGCCTGGAGCAGGGACAAAGCATTGCAACAGGACAGAGGGAAGTAGTCAGGCAGGTGGGAAGCCAAGTCTCAGCTTGCTCGTATGCTGGACAGGCAGGGGCATGCCATGAGGCCAAGGGCTGCACTGGTCAGTGGTCCAGGGGTTACAAGCCTGGGCAGGGTCCCTGGAGAGGCAGTACCTGGTTCTTGTTTCTCAAGAGGGTTGGGGGTCCCTGCTGGGCTGGTGGTCACCAGAGGCCTGGCAGTCACCTGGGAACTGGGGCGAGTTAGCTTCTTTCGCGTCTTCATAATGACCTTTTTCTTCTTGATGACTCGAATCCGGACCTGCTGTTCTGAGGTCCCTGGGGTTCAGGGAGGCATAGCACCAGGGGAGGGAAGAATGGCAGGAAACCCAGATGGAAAGGTCTGCTACCCAAGACGGCACGCAAGCCCACAGCAGGCTACGCCACAAGTATCTAACAGCCTTAGCATGGCATTAAAGGCCTGTCATCCAACCTCAATCTGCCTCCCTGACCACTTCCTTGGCTCCTTCTCCTCCTTCCTTATGTGACTACATGTTGGCCAGCTAGCCTTGCCTCTGACCCTCTAATGCAATGGGAAGCTACACCCAGCCCCTAGGAGCTATTGGTGGCTCCACAGAGAGCTGAGTATGGTTCTTTACCTTGGGGGCCTTTGCATGAGCTGCCTCCTCCCTTGTAATACTATCCACCACCTTTGATGTCTTCACCTAATTCCCAGTCTGCCTTTGCATCTCAGCCCAGATGCCCTTCAAGGAGCCATCTTTAGGTCCAGACTAGATCTCATACCCCAAAGCCCCTGTGCGCCTCCACTGCTGCACCTGCCCTCTGGCTGAGATGATCTGTCCTCAAATCCATGTTTGCCTGGGTGCTGAGGCTTTCTGGGTCTGGGCCTGCCCGCCCACCCTCCAACACAGGGCTTTGCAGAGGGCAGGTGCTGCTAGTTCCCCAGGAACCCATGCGCAGGCGCACCACAGTCACCTCCTGGACAGGCTGCGCGTTTTTGCATCTGGCGCCACTGTGCCTTTGCACATACTGCATCCCTCTTGGCCACCCTCTCTCTTCAGTTCTTCCTGACTCAGAAACACTCACCCTTCAGGACCCACTTCTACTTGCCTCCTTCAGAAGCCCTAGAGCGCCATCTGCTCCCCTCCCCCTCCCCCTCCATCCGAGAAGTTGGAGGTAAGGCCGCCTGCCTCCCTGCTCCTGGGAAGTCTGTGTCCTTTTCTCCAGACTCAGCAAGGGCGACCTCCCTCCCTTTCTCTTCTGTTCCCTTCAGCCCTTGCCTACAAATTCTCTCCTACATTGTGCTGCTCGGCACCTTTTAGTATGCTTTTGCATCTCTTTCTCCCCTTCCTCCCAGTTCTGGCCTCAGTTTTCTCCTCTGCGAAAAAGGAAGGTTTAAACGCGGCTTGGAAGAGGCAGCATCCCACTGGCGCCTGCCCTGGGACTGCTGACTAGGTCCGGCCGGAACGGAACGCAGCTGCTGAGTCAGCAGCCATTGCGCCCGACGGGAGGGGGGAGTGAGCGTGAGTGAGTGAGTGAGTGAGTGAGTGAGTGAGTGAGTGAGTGAGTGAGTGTGTGTGTGTGTGTGTGTGTGTACTGGGGGGTCGCCACACGGGGCAGCAGAGTGGGGCAACCGATTTGCCCGAGACAGGGGGAGAAGGGGGAGGGGAAAAGAGG
>NW_007067409.1:0-3192 GCF_000164805.1 Carlito syrichta
GGCGTGTCGCGGGCCTCAGGGTGCTGCTCCGAGCGAGTCCGAGGCCGGGCGGTCTCTGCGCGTCGGGTGCCGGCCGGTGGCTGTTTCCGTTCCTCGGTGAAGCCGGTTCTCGCCTGCAGGCGTCAGCCGGGGAAGCTTCGCGGTGCTTTGTGCGTGGGGGTTCGCAGGCGAGGGTCCCGCTCTGACCCAAGCCCCAGGGACACCTGTCGGCCTCTGCTTGGTGTCTTAGAAAGCGTCCCCCTGGCGCAACCCGGCTCACCGGCCCCTGCCACTTTGTCAAGAGGCCCGTCGCGTTGTTCTCTCTGCCGTGAACACCTGGGAGGCCGGATGACACGTTCAGGCCTGGAATCGTAGATCTGCAAGGTCCCCCTTCGGTGACTCGCCCTTTCCTGCAGCGGTGCAAGAGGCACCACTTCACGCTTTCCTTGCCGTCCCTGGCGAAAGGGAGGTCGTGCACATCTCGTTTAAAAACGCCAAGGACCTCGAGTTTTCCAAGTTCGTTCAAATGCATAAAACGGAAGACAGTCGAGACAGCAAAGCTAACAACATGTGTTTCCAGTGAGTTTCTTGACCCTTGCGCTGTTAGCCAGTCTTTAATTAGCTATCCCTCATTGTTGACGCGAAGTATCCTGTGATTTGTCTAAAGGAAATAATAGAGATACCAGACTAGTTAAAGAAAAGTGGGTCTTCTTCCTCATTCATGTGATCGGTTTTTCACGTTCTGGTGTCACAGTCTCGTTGATTGTGTTTCTTTGATGTGTTGCATCGTGGTTGCCTAGTTGTCATGGGTTTGGCTTTCATTTTTGGTACACCCGTCCTAGTGTTCAATTTGGGTAAGTGAGTGGGGCTGGGGTATGGCCTGTAGATGAATTGTCACGGGTCAAATCAAAATTACGGAGCTCTAGGACATTGCAGAACATTCTGACTGTGTCCATATTTTGTCTGAATTTCATATGGGCTATGTCTTTAACTTTGAAAGGGCCGGTATGATTTAAGAGCTGTGGTGGGGAGGCTTCTGAAAGTTTTGCTAGTCCTAGGATCCATTAAAACAGAATTTTGCACCTGGGTAGTGTTAGCATTTAGGCAAGATAACTCCTTGCAGGGGGCTCTCCTGTGTGTTGTGGGGTGTTTCATGCCCTTCTTGGTCTCTGCCGACTAAATGCTTGGAGCCCCACCCCAGTCTCCCCAGTCATGACAACCAAAAACGTCTCCACGTGTTGCTAGATGTGTGCTGGGGTGCAAAATCTCCTGGCTGAGAACCACTGCGTTGATGCGAAGTATAATGCCCTTACGGAAGATGTTTGTGTTGCCACCCTGTTCTGTGCTGGTCAGCTCGTTATTGGCGGCAGCTCAGTTCTGACTGCCACACTTGTGGTAAAAGGGCACAAAGACGAGTAGCTAGTATCTGTGACCTAAGCATTTATGCCACATTCATAGCCTGTTGTTGAAGTTACGGGGAGAGATACAGCTTTCTTCCCAAATACTTGTGGGGGTGTTGCAATAAAGAGGGGCTTGGAGTAGTTTCAGAACTGAGACCTGTGTGGCAGAACTGAGACCTGTGTGGCAGTGATTCTGAATGTGGTTTGTGGGTACTTGGGGAAGAGGGTCACTAAGGTCCTTTTTTTCCCCTTTTTCTTTTTTTTTTTTGAGTTGTGTGCAGTGGCATGCTCACAGCCACCGCAGCCTCAACCTACTGGGCTCAGGCGATCCTTCCGCCTCAGCCTTCCAAGTGGTTGGAACTACAGGCATGCGTCACCTTACCCGGCTAGTTTTTCTCGATTTATTGTAGAGATGAGATCTCGCCAAGTTTCCCAGGCCAGTCTCGAACCCGAGGGCTCAGGCAGTTGTCCCACCTCAGCCTTCCAAAGTGCTGGGATTATAGGTGTGAGCCGCTATGCGCCGGCCTTCCCTTTCTTTATAAAAAGAGACAGGATCTTGCTGTGTTGCCCATGCTGGTCTTGAACTCCAGGGTTCAAGCAGTTCACCTCCCAAAGTGCTGGGATTGCATATGGGAGCCACCATGCCTGGCCACTGAGATCCTTTCAGAGGATACACAAGAATCAGACTGTTTCCATATTACTGAGTTGTTTTGTCTTCTCTGTTGACATCTGCACTCATGGAGAAACCAAGGCAGAGGCCCTGCACTGCATGAAGTCCTTTTTCTTCACGATTGCACATGGCGAAAGTAAATGAATGTTCATTTTATTAAATCTCGACCCTTGCTAGAGTTTGTGTTTTTAATATGCTGTGACCGTAGAAGTGAGTACAGTTAATGCTTCAAGCTGGAAAGTAGAATTGTGGTTTGAGAAAGAGCGTTTGATTTGTGAGAGAAACTGGTGTGTGTTTTTTTCTTTTTTTTTTGAGTGGACCTCCGTTTTTATCTGAAACGAGTGAAGAAACTGGCTATTCATACTTGGATATTTAGCAGACATTTACCTGAGAATACAGTGAGCCTATTGCTTGAAGAAAAACAACTGACGGTATTTGTGTCCAGTAAGAAATTTGAGCTTTCAAGCAAAAATAAGAGTTTTAGAAAGTTTGCAAACTCTCCATCGTGAGCCTGACAACTTCCCAGGACTTAAGATGTTTCTGCAGAGATTGGCGGTGATGCCAGTGAAGGCGGTTTTTGGTGTCGTGTTGCGTGTGTGACGTGTGCTGACACTTGGAGAAGACACGCATGATTCCGTGAACCCATGCTTTCCAAATGGCCAGTCATGGCGTAGCAAAATCATACATGTGTGAAAGGCACACTTGGAGTGCAAGATAAATGAGATATCTTTTTTTTTTTTGAGTCGGAGTCTTGCTCCGTCGCCCAGACGGGAGTGCGATGAGATTTTAACGCAACAGAGTATAGAAGGTTTATTGATGCTTTCGGCTTTCATGTTGTAATTAATCTCTGCACAGCCCCTGCTTTGGGCGTTCTGGTGTAGGGTGAGAGAAGACTGCCCAGGGCTATCTGACGAGACTTGAGACGTTCCTCTTTTCCATTATGACGTTGGTTTGATGCCAGTGTTTCTTCATCTGCGTCAACCAACGCAATTTATTGCAGCAGATTGAAGCAGAAGCAGATGAGAGAATCTAGCCATCTTTGGCTTAGCCAGAATTAAAGAGATTTGCAAAAATGGAAAAGAATGCCACTCTTACTAAATGTTTTGGGAAATAGTCTTCTAAGGTTTTTTTTTTTTTTTTTTT
>NW_007067409.1:3416-9815 GCF_000164805.1 Carlito syrichta
CGGGCTCAGGCAATCCACTCACCTCAGCCTCCCGAAGGCGCGGAATTACAGGCTGAGCCACCGAGCCCGGCAAGGTTTTTTTATTTTTGTTTTTCTTACAGAGATGAGGTCTTGCTATGTTGCCCAGGCTGGTGTTGAACTCTTGGCCTCAAGCAATCCTTTTATGAAAAAAAGTTACTTATGTCGACATAATCCCTGTAAATAAAAGCACTTTGATTGGGGTGCAGACCTTTTGGGGGAAAAAGGTGCTTTGGTGTGCTTAGTACATTTTAAGGGTTGTAAAGGGGTGCAGAGACCCAAAAGCTTGAAAACTTGAGAACTGGTCTTAACTCCTGACCTCCCTCGGGAACAGCTGCCCCGGGATGGAGTCGGCTGTTTTCGTGGGTGGTGTGAGTTGCCCGGGCAGCATCTCTGCTGGTGCTTTAAGACTTGGGAGAGACGGACCCACCCAGCCCTCACAGTTCAGATGAGTTTTTTGTCAGTGGAAAACAATATATTAGATGACTTTTAGGAAAGATGACTTTCTGCTGTGGGAGACTTCTTTCTTTATTTAGGTTCATCCTTCCGCCTCAACCTCCTGAGTATTTAGGACTACAGACGCACACCACCGTGCCTGGCTAACTTTTTTATTTTTTTGTGGCAACGAGGTCTCGCAGTGTTGCCCAGGCTGGTCTTAACTCCTGATCTCAAGCAGTCCACCCTCCTTGGCTTCCCAGAGTGCTGGGATTATAGGTGTGAGCCACCGTGCCTGGCCTCTGGGGGATTGTTGATTTCTCCTTGATTTTTAAATTTGGCGATTTGCAGTGGATTGTTGCTTAGTAATCGTTGGTTATGGTTTTGGAAAGGGGTGTAAACTGACACATCTTTTTAGCTCATGCATTTGGGTAGGGGAGTTGGAAGGTAAGGTGCTGGCGCTGAGTACGCTTAGGAGCCTGTTTGACCCCTGTTCCCTGATTCTCTGCCCCTCCACACCCATTCAGAACTTCACTCCGTTCCCTAAAATCTTTAACAATGTTTTGGAACATCAGAACATTGTATTCTTGGTAATGAGGTGAGCTTTAAGCTAAGGGTACAATTAAATCTTACCTTTAGTTTCATCTAGGCAAGTTTGTAAAGTTTTCTTTCAGGCCTGATGAGGCCATTAGGATTCTTAGCTATGTTTCATATTGGGGAGGAATGTGTTTGTATTTTTTTTTTGAGTTGGAGTCTCACTCTGCCGCCCAGACTGGAGGGCAGTGACCGCTCCCGGCCACCGCAGCCTCGACCTGCTGAGCTCCGGCGATCCTCCCGCCTCAGCCTTCCAAGTAGCTGGAACTACAGGCACGCGTTACCACGCCCGGCTCATTTTTGATGTATTGTAGAGATGAGGTCTCGCCAAGTTGCCCAGGCGGGTCTCGAACCCGCAGGCTCAGGCAATCCATTCACCTTAGCCTCCCAAAGGCGCGGGATTACAGGCTGAGCCACCGAGCCCGGCTGTTCATATTTTTTATTCTGTATGTTCAGTGTTCTGATTACCCAGGAGCTTTTAAATAATTGCACAATCTTAGTTCATGATTTGCAAAGTAGCAACATTGCAGGAGTTCTTGGTTCCCTTAAAAGTTGGTTAAGGCTGGGTGCAGTGGCTCATTCCTGTAATCCCAGCACTTGGAGAGACCGGAGTGAGAGGGGTTCAAGACCCGCCTGGGCAACTTGGTGAGGCCTCGTCTCTACAAGAAATCACAAAAACTAGCTGGGCATGGTAGCGTGCTCCTGTAGTTCAGTTATTTGGAAGGCTGAGGGGGAAGGATCGCCTGAGCCCAGCAGTCTGAGGCTGCGGTGGCTGAGTGTGCCACTGTTCCGTAGCCTGGGCGATAGAGACAGACTCCTATTCAAAAAAAAAGTTGGATCAAGTTGAGACTCAGAGTAGTCCCTTCACCAAGATCTTAAAAGTGCTACGTTGTAGATGGGGCCTTACGTCAGCTCTGAATTTGATGTTCCAGTCTGAGTCTGTGGACAGTGTTGGGAACTGTGTTTGGTTAAATGCAGTTGGAGTCTGATTGCACGTTTTACCAAGAATTCATCTTCAAGCTCAAGTTTTCTTGTATAAAATATTTAAATCTCAAATTATTTATTTACTGGTAACTTACTGCACTGTATGCTTGTATACACACAGTGTAATATACTGTAGAACCTGGGGTCTGATGCATCCCTTACAGCTGGGATACATGCTGAGAAATGTGTTGTGAGGGGACTGTCATTGTGGGAACATCATATAGTGTACTTACACAAACCTAGGCTGTGCAGTATGGCCTGTTTCCCCCAGGCTATAAATCTGTACTCTGTGACTGTGCTGATCACTACAGACAGTAGTAACACAATAGTAAGCCTTTGTGCATGTAAACACAGGAATGGTTCGGTAGAAATACGGCTGTACGATCGTATGGGACTCCCGTCCACCATTGTGTATGCAGCCTGTCATTGACTAGAAAGTGATATTGACCAAAGCATCCTTAAGGAGTGCATGGCTGTACACATAGTGACTTGATTTATGTATGGGTTCTTATTTAAAGCCGTGCACAGACTTGCCATACAGACCCCACTTTGTGGCCACTACCTTTTGTGGAAGGAGTCTTAAAAAAAAAACAACTTTGGATTATAGGCCTGCTACGTTATATGTAGCATTCTCATGTGCGGAAATTGGTGGATTTGGGAAAGAAAAACATGTAGGGGTTTTGTTAAATATCTTCTTTCTGTTTTGTTGCATCATTGTTTTTCAAATTTGTATTACCTCTGTATCCAGAAACCAGGCTCTTGCACTTTATGGCAGTTTTTGTCGATTTGGAGTTAAGAATAGTGTTCCTGTCATTGTGCTCATTAGAAATGTTTAAATTGCTGGGCTCGGTGGCTCAGCCTGTAATCCCGCACCTTTGGGAGGTCGAGGTTGAGTGGATTGCCTGAGCCTGCGGGTTCGAGACCCGCCCGGGCAACTTGGCGAGACCTCATCTCTACAATAAATCAAAAATGAGCCGGGTGTAGTAGCGCACGCCTGTAGTTCCAGCTACTTGGAAGGCTGAGGCGGAAGGATCGCCGGAGCCCAGCAGGTCGAGGCTGCGGTGGCCGGGAGCGGCCGCCACCCTCCAGTCTGGATGACAGAGTGAGACTTCAACTCAAAAAAAAGAAATGTTTAAATTGCATTTCCTGGCGTTAATGTCTGTAATACTATGACTTAATATAATTGTGATGATTCTTTTTGGTCCGTTTTCATACTTTTTCAGATTCTTTGCTTTGTCGACATCTCTTTCATTTTCAGGTTTTTCTGGGCAAGTTGGTGTAGGATTGCTGCAGCTTGGCTGTTCTGTTCCTGTTTCTCTCAACAGGAGGGGAGAGAAGGGAGTGGGGAGTGGGGAGAGGGCCAAGGGGCAGCTGGAAGGCCCTTCGGAAGGGAGGAAGAGTAAGTTGGCCGCCTTAGTGGTTGTCCAGCCGGCGCCCTTTCCCTGCATACGCAACCTTGGGTTTTCAGGGTTGACCTTGGGCTTCATTGTGCTTTATTCCTCTTAAGCATAAGCTATTACATCATCTGTGTTTGAGCTTCTGCTGCTTGCTAAATACTGGCTGGATGGCTCACCTGGTATACATTTTTAAGAATATAGTTAGGGGCTGGGCTTGGTGGCTCAGCCTGTAATCTCAGCACTTTGGGAGGCTGAGGTGAATGGGTTGCCTGAGCCTGTGGGTTTGAGACCCGCCCGGGTAACTTGGTGAGCCCTCGTCTCTACAATAAAGCAAAAATTTAGCTGGACGTGGTGGCATGCACCTGTAGTTCCGGCTACTTGGAAGGCTGAGGTGGAAGGATCGTTGGAGCCCAGCAGGTCAATGCTGGGGTTGCTGCGAGTGTGCCACTGCACTCCAGCCTGGGCAACGGAGTGAGATTCCAACTCCAAAAAAGAAAAGACTATAGTCAAGTTTAAATATGTTCAGTACCACTTACACAGAGTGCTTTGTAATGAGCTAAGGAACCATTCTTAGAATAATATTTTAATGAGAAAACACAGTATCTTGGCTATAGGGTCACTTCTAAGCTACTATCATTATATGCTAAACCCCTTGGGAAAGAGGAGATTGTATTATTTCTGCTAAGAATTAATATTTAATGTACATTGAATAGAGAGATCCTTTATACCTTTTACCTTTTCTGTCCATGTGCTTTTCCCCTGCTTAACCTGAATGAGTATATTATGTTTAAGATCTTAAAATGGCAAATTATGCTATGGTAAATTGTTACATTAAATAAATTGTCGTAGTTTATCGATTGCTTCCAAAGGCAAACATCTAAGTTTACAGTTTTAACCTTTTATCATAGAAATAATAAAACATCTTCTGTTGAGTAGTAGCTATAAATTTTGAGACAGCTAACGCTTAATAGCATGGGCCACATCTTGTTCCAAATGCCTATTAGAAGGCAGGGATTTTGCTGGTCTCGGTGGCTCAGCCTGTAATCCTGCGCCTTTGGGAGGCTGAGGTGAGTAGATTGCCTGGGCCTGCGGGTTCGAGACCTGCCTGGGCAGCGAGACCTCATCTCTACAATAAATAAAAAAATCAACCGAGCGTGGTAGTGCACGCCTGTAATTCCAGCTACTCGGAAGGCTGAGGAGGAAGGATTGCAGGAGCCCAGCAGGTCGAGGCTGTGGTGGCTGGAAGCGGCCACTGCACTCCAGTCTGGGCGACAGAGTGAGACTCCAACTCAAAAAAAAGAAGGCAGGGATTCATCAGTAGAGTCTGAGTTTTGTATACATTGGGATGCAGAGTACTTAAACATTAGCTAATTGGGAAATGCCACTGGTGATGTGTTGTCCTTTTTTCGTGTCAGTCATTTGCCTAGACTGCCTCATCCCCCTCTTTTGACCATTTAGTGTGCACACCTTAACCTTCCCCTTGTGGCATAGCCAGCCATGATTTTTTCTTTGTTTCCTCAATATTTTCTTCAAGCATTTTTTTTTGGTTGTTGTTTGATCTGAATCCCAGACAAAGTTTGAGATTGTCCTTGAGAATAGAAACTATCTTAAACATCTTTTATTTGTGATTTTAGTATTGTCTTTTATAGTATTTAGAAAGTTTGGTAAATTTCAGCCTAATGAATACTGTACTTTCTGACAAAAACAAGTTAGGAGAGAAAAAGGTGCTTTTAGGAAAACTGGGTTGATGCTTGATAGCCCTGGCTATCCTAGCAGCTTTCTGGAGTAATAAGTAAAACATGATTTGCTTTGGATTTACTATTTCTAGCCACAGAGTAATTCACTAAAAAATTTCTGTATGTATGTATGCATGTATGTATGTTTGCGCCAGAGTCTATTTGTCACTCAGGTTGGAGGGTAGTGGCAAGATGGCTCACTGTAGCCTCGACCTCCTGGGCTCAGGCAATCCTGCCTCAGCCTCTGGAAGTAGCTGGGAGTACAGGGGCGTACCCACCACTCCCCCGTATTTTTTGATTTTGTTTGTTTGTGGAGCTGAGGTCTTGCTATGTGGCCTAGGCTGGTCTTGAACTCCTGGGCTCAAATGATCCTCCTGCCTTAGCTTCCCAAAGTGCTGGGATTGCAGGTGTGAGCCACCACGCCCAGCTAGAAAAATCTGTTTTAAAAATCTTGGTTTAAGCCAAGTGTGGTGGCACATGCCTTTAATCCCAGCACTTTGGGAGACTGAGGTGAGAGGATTGCCTGAGCCCAGGGGTTCCAGACCAGCCTGGACAACATGGTGAGACCTTGTCTCTACATAAATAAAAAAATTTAACCGTGCATGGAGCATGGTGACAGAGTGAGACTCCGACTCAAAAAATAAAATAAAATAAAAATCTTGGTTTATTTCACAAAATAGTGTTTTGATTAGTATAAACTGAGTTTTATGCTAATAATCAAAAAGCTACTTCTTGTTTTAAGTTGAGGATTTGTTGTGGCCCCTTTGTTACTGTTTTGGGGGGTGATTTTAGCCTCTTTGCAATCACTGAATTTGATGGTAAGTGGTAGAATTAGATGACTTTCCATTTTTGCATGATCATTAATAATCTACTTTAATAAATTGTGGCCAGGCACAATGGCTCAAGCCTGTATTCCCAGCACTTTGGGAGGCTGAGACAAAAGAATTTCCTGAGCTCAGGGGTTCGAGACCTAGCCTGGGCACTTGGTGAGACCTTATCTCTACAATAAATCAAAAAATTAGCTGAGCATGGTGACTCATGCCTATAGTTCCAGCTACTTGAAAGGCTGAGGTGGAAGGATTGCCTGAGCCCAGCAGGTCGATATATATATATATATATATATATGCCTGCATATTGTAAAAGGTATGCACAGGCAGCCGGGCTCAGTGGCTCAACCTGTCATCCCACGCCTTTGGGAGGCTGAGGTGAGTGAATTGCCTGAGCCCGCGGGTTCG
>NW_007067409.1:9835-54174 GCF_000164805.1 Carlito syrichta
TAAATCAAAAAATCAGCCGGGCGTGGTAGCGCATGCCTGTAATTCCGGGTACTCGGAAGGATCGCCGAAGCCCAGCGGGCGAGTCTGCGGTGGCCGGGAGCGGCCACTGCACTCCAGTCTGGGCGACCGAGTGAGACTCCGAGTCAAAAAAAAAGATATACACAGGCATCTCAGGGTAGAGATTATGATGATAGGCTGTGGAGTCAGATATCCTGGGTTCATGTCTTCACCCATTGAACCATAGGCAAGCCTTCTTTCTTAGTTTATCTGTAAGATGGAGACATTCATAGTTGAGTTGTTTGAGGGGGATATGTTGAGATTTCAATATTCTGTCACCTTTTTCTCTTGATATGTAGTATGTTACTGTATGTACTTACTATCTCTTTTATTTTGACATAATATTAAGTTGCAGGCACGTACTGTAATTAACTGGTTCTGTGTTGACAGATATCTAGGTACTTTCCAGTTTGTTTGAGTTAATTGCATACAGTGCCCAGTGAATAACCTTAAGTATCTTTCTGTATTATTTATTTTAAGAATTTTTTTATGTTTTAAAATTTTTTTGTAGGGATGAGTATCTCTGCCCAAGTTGGTCTTGAACTCCTGGGCTCAAGTAATCTTTTCGCCTAGTCCTCCCTAAGTGGTGGGATGTCAAGTATGAGCTGCTGTGCCTGGACTTTTTGTGTTATTTCTGTGAGGCTCAAATTCCAGAACCTGTGGGGTCAAGGTAATTTACAAACGAATGAACTGTCTAGAAGTCATGTCCCCTTTTTTCTTTTTACGGAATAGCTCTCCCATAGACACTGTTGGTTTCAAGCTTATTTTTATTTTGTAGGAATTCGGGTCCATATTTTGGCCTGTCTTCCAATTCTTGTACCCCTAGCCCAGGAGTGGCTGGAAATTTGGATTTTTATGTAATGTTATATATTTTAAAAGTGTGTTGTAGATTAAAGAGAATACATCTTCCAATTGTAGAATTTCAGTTAGAATTTTCTGGCCTAGTATTTCTGTAAGACAGATTGCTAGAAGTAAGTTGATATAAATTTAAAAATTGGTATGCATTTAATTTTGATAAATATCAGATTACTTTTTGAAATTATCTACCAAGTTCACTTTCATTATGATGGATAAGAGGGATCATTTTCTTACACCATTGCCAACATTGGAGGTTTATGATAAATCTTTCTTTTTTTTGAGTTGGAGTCTCACTCTGTTGCCCAGACTGGAGTGCAGTGGCTGCTCCTGGCCACTGCAGCCTCGACCTGCTGGGCTCCGGCGATCCTTCCACCTCAGCCTTCCAAAGCGTGGGATTACAGGTTGAGCCACTGAGCCCGGCTATATAATTCTTAAATATTTTGCAATTATGGCATATGGAATTGAGATTTTACTGTGGAGGGCCAAAGTCATTTGAGTATCTATACTTTCCTCACTGACTTAAAATATATGTCCAGAGGTTGATACTTTGCCTATTTGGGTGTATGACTACTAAACTACAGTTAGCAAATAAGAGGAACATGCATTCGTTTTTTTTTTCTTTTTGAGTCGGAGTCTCGCTTTGTTGCCCAGGCTGGAGTGACATGTTCACGACTACTGCAGCCTCAACCTGCTGGGCTCAGGTGATCCTGCCACCTCAGCCTTCCAAGTAGGTGGAATTACAGGTGTGCACCACCATGCCTGGCTAATGTGTTTGATTTGTTGGCGAGACGAGGGTTGGGCTCAGGCAATCCTCTTGCCTTTGCTTCCCGAAGTGCTGGGAGTAGAGGTGTGAGCCACCACGCCAAGCTTAGGAACATGCCTTCTTTGGGTTCGCTTTGTGAGTACTGAAGTGATTCTTGGTAGTTTAGCACAAGCGTCCCCAAGCCCCAGCCACAGACTGAGACCCGTCTGTGTCCTGTGAGGAACCAGGCCGCCCTGCTAGAGGTGAGCACCAGGCAAGCGAGTGAAGCTTCCTCGGGGTTTACAGCCGCTCCCCATGGCTCCCCATCACTCGCGTTGACACCTGAGCTCCGCCTCCTGTCAGATTCTCATGGGAACATGAACCCTCTTTGAGCTGCGCGTGTGAGGGATCTAGGTCGTGCGCACTTATGAGAACCTGATGTCTGATGATCTAAGGGGCGCTGAAGCGGCGGTGCTGTGCGTTTTACTGCCCTTGGCTCATCCTGAAGCCACCTCCCCACCCTGTAGCCCTGGTCTGTGGAAAAGCTGTCTTCTGTGAAACTGGTCTTCGATGCCAGAAAGGGTTAGAGTGTGTACAGAGGGTGCTACCAAGTGTGTACACATTTTAAGAAAGGAGAAGACTATGAAAATTATAGTCCTTAATAAGATGAACCCAAGTCACATTTGACTTAGGCAGTTGCAGGAGATGCTCCAGAGTGGTTGCCATCAGCATCCAGACTCTTCTGATTACAGCAAAGATCTTTTAACATCTCTTAACATGTGTACACTAATACAGTTTTTGGCACCCCTGGTATATTACATTGGATACCTAAACTTCTGAAACAAATACCCAGCCAAAATAAACAGCTAATAGCCATGCTAATTTCACAGAAATGTCTGGGTTTTTTTTTTTTGTTTGTTTGTTTGTTTTGGTTGGAGTCTCCGTCACCCAGGCTGGAGTGCAGTGGCACACTCATGGCTACCCCAGTGTTGACTTGCTAGGCTCCAGCGACCCTTCTGATTCAGCCTTCCAAGTAACTAGAACTAGAGGGATGCACTACCACACCCGGCTATTTTTTTTTTTAGTTTTTATTTTAGAGATGATGTCTTGCCAAGTTGCCCGGGCTAGTCTCGAACCCACGGGCTCAGGCAATCCATTTTGGCCTCCCAAAGTGCTGGGATTATAGGCTGAGCCACCAAGCCCGGCCGTCCCTGTTCGTTTTTTTTTTTTTTTTGAGTTGGAGTCTCACTCGGTCGCCCAGTCTGGAGTGCAGTGGCCTCTCCCGGCCACCGCAGCCTCGACCCGCTGGGCTCCGGCGATCCTTCCACCTCAGCCTTCCGAGTAGCTAGAACTACAGGCGTGCGCTGCCACGCCCGGCTAATTTTTTTTTTTGATTTATTGTAGAGATGAGGTCTTGCCAAGTTGCCCAGGAGGATCTCAAACCCACAGGCTCAGGCAATCCACTCACCTCAGCCTCCCAAAGGCGCGGGATTACAGGCTGGGCCACTGAGCCCGACTCCCTGTTCTTTTTAAGTAGCTAAGTAGTTATCCTAATTGCAGTTACTTTGGACAGCCTAGCATAGAGAGAGGAAGGACCTGTTTTCCAGCATTGTTGTAAAAACTTTATATGTTTGTTGGGAAACTGCTTTTTCATGTTATAAATGTGTTATAATTTTAAAATTTCTAGTTATCTAAAGTAGAGAAGAGCTACAAATTCTATTTTAAGGTAAATCCATAGAGATACAACTTATCAACAATGAAATAGCTAGTGGCAGAAGTGAAGCCAGAGTAGTATGACTAGCAGCAGTAGTGAAATGAGGCCTGGTTTCTCTTTCTTCATCACATTGCTTCTGATTTGAGACAGGCTTGAATGCCTTTACCTGCAAGTCACTCGGGAGGCTGGGTGGAAGGATTGTCTGAACCTGGGAGATTGAGGGTGCGCTGAGCCAGAATCACGTCACCGTAGTCCATCCTATGAGACAGTGAGATCCTGTCTCCAAAAAAAGAAGTTAATGTAGTCATCAGTCTTTCAAATTAGGATTAACAAACCTTGTGCACATTTGAAGAAATCAAGCCTGTATCCTAATATTCTGGTAAAATAAAGTAGACAGTAGCTTTCCAAGCATTGTTATTTGTGACAGTAAAAAATCTGAAGATTTGAGTAAGACAAAAATGGGAAAGATAAGAGAAATATTAACTCTATAGGGAATGGGTACTTTTGTTAACAATCCATACTGAACTGATAATGAACATAACTCCTTCAGAGAGGGAAAGAATGCAGAGAAACATGTTACTTGCACAGAACAACAAAAATAGACGTTTATTACTTGAAACAACAAAAATATGATTTCAATTTATTCTTGACTTGAAAGCTCTCCTTGCTTGAACCAAGTGTAGCTTAGACAAGATGAAAGTTATACTTTCTTTTCATTTCTGGCTTTACTCAAATGATTTATAAAAGCGTTCATAATCCCAAAATAATTATGAAGGACTATAGTTTTCTTGCAAAAACTTACATGAATAATACAAGGTAATACAATTATGTTATGAAGGACTATAGTTTACTTGCAAAAACTTACATGAATAACACAAGGTAATACAATTATATATATAAATTTTTTTTTTTTTTTTTTGTGGTTGAAGTCTCAATCTGTCACCCAGGCTGGAGGGCAGTGGCATGCTCCTGACCACTGCAGACTCAACCTACAGGGTTCAGGCAATCCTTCTGCCTCAGCCGTCCAAATAGCTGGAACTACAGGCATGCACCACCATGCTCAGCTAATTTTTTGATTTATTGTAGAGGTGAGGTCTCGTCAAGTTGCCCGGGCTGGTCTTGAACCCATGAACTCAGGCAGTCCTCTCACCTTGGCCTCCCAAAGTGCTGGGATTATAGGTGTGAGCCACCATGCCCAGCTAGAATATGTATTAAGTGTACTTTGTTACATTTATAACAGTAATCTGCCGGGCTTGGTGGCTCAGCCTGTAATCCCGTGCTTTGGGAGGCTGAGGTGAGTGGATTGCCTGAGCCCGCGGGTTCGAGACCCGCCTGGGCAGCGAGACCTCATCTCTACAATAAATCAAAAAATCTGCCGGGCGTGGTAGCGCATGCCTGTAATTCCGGCTACTTGGAAGGCTGAGGCGGAAGGATCGCCGGAGCCCAGCAGGTCGAGGCTGCAGTGGCCAGGAGCGGCGACTGCACTCCAGTCTGGGCGACGGAGTGAGACTGCAACTCGGAAAAAAAAAAAGCTAAGGCTCTTACCACAAAACAAAGCACTACGAAACAAAGGGGCACAGAGAAACATTTGAGGTGATGGACGTGTTTTAACCTTGATTGTGATGATGGCAACACAAGTGTGTGCATAGGTCCAAGCTCACCAGATTGTATACATTAATTATGTTTGGTTTTTTGGGTACAGCAAGGATACTTCAGTAAAGCTGGAGGACAACTTCCCACAAAGAAGATATAATTTATCCAAAATTTATGAGTGTGTGGAATAAAGGAAGGTTCTTATATGGCTAGGCAGCTTTTTGCTTGTTTGTTTTTTGAGTAGGGGTCTTGCCCTGTTGTCCAGGCTAGAGTGCAGTGGCACGATTACAGCTCATTGCTGCCTTGGTCTCCTGGGCTCAGGTGATCCCTTCCTCCTCAGCCTCCTGAGTAGCTGGGACTATGGGTGCACACTACCATGCTTGGCTAATTTTTTTCTTTTTTCCTTTTTTTTTTTTTTTTGCTATAGGGATGAAGTCTTACCTTGTTGCCCAGGCTGGTCTTGAATTCCTGGTGAAAGTGCTGGGATTACAGGCATGAATTGCTGTGTCTGGCCAGTTAGGCAGTTGTGAGGGGCACCTTTTTGATGGCAGTTTTCTAGAACTCCGATAACTGTTGATCAACAAAATTATGTAGTAACTAAGACATTATGAATTCAGTTATAATGTGTATATTTTAATCATAGGAGATGCTACCTAAGTTTGAAAACAAGAATCTTTTAGTCTTCAGAAAATACTTGGTGCCTGTGGGTCCCCAGCTCTGTGAGTGAACGTTACAGCCTTGTGTAGCTGTGCAGTTTAGGTAATGCAGGAGGAAGTGATCTGTCATGAATTAACTCAAGAGGTAAATCTCATTCACATTTATTCATCGTTATAAAATCCGAATTAAAATGGAGATGATTGGTGGGGTTAGAAAAAAGATGGAGATGATACACAACTAGACCAGGAAACATTCACTCAATGATACGCCGCCCATTGGCGAGTTAGTAACAGGCAGTATGGGCTTCCTGGCATTCTCAGGCTTGTGTTGATACCACATGACACGTTACAGAACAGTCTTAAAGTCAGAACCATTTAAGGAGGCTCTTGTATTCTTCACAGAGTGTTTTGTAGTGTGTGCGTGTGTGTGTGTGTGTGTATGTAATGTGTGTGTTTTAATCAGTGTTTTAGATATAAAGTAACATGTTTTGACTTCAAGAGGTGAAATTTCTCAGAAGCTTACTATATTCTGGATTGTGTTTTCTCTACCAATATATTTGATCTGGATTCTTACAGTTTAGGCATTCTTGTAGTGACAAAAGTAAATATCTTGGGGGTAGGATTGTTTTCTCTTTTAGTTACTTGCTTTTAGTCACTTTTGTCTTAAAAATGAGTATGCCAGAGAACCAGCTATGTTTAGAAGTGTATTTTACTAAATTAGTTTTTCTAGTCATGCGATTTGTTTCAGATTGTCGAGTTTTTTGGTCGTAATTTCATCCAACTTTATTTATAGTCCAGTTACAACACAGGGATCACAACCAGCACAGCCGCCACAGAAGCACTATGGCATCACTTCTCCTATCAGCTTAGCAGCACCCAAGGAGACGGACTGCATACTCACGCAGAAACTGATTGAGACTCTGAAGCCCTTTGGGGTTTTCGAAGAGGAAGAGGCACTGCAGCGCAGGTGAATCCGTGTTGTGTGCTCTTTGACTGACAGTGTTGACTGATGTTGAGACATCCTCTGCTCACTTACGTCAGGGCTATTCTCCCATATCGGTATGTCTGTTTAGAGGAGAATGATGATTAAGAGAGAAAACTTTCATTTTTTAATGTCGAGTTCTGTTTCCTTACTTTTGCTTTTTAGAGCTTTTGGTTATTATAATACCAAATTGTCAGGAGAGAGGGGAATGCCTTACCTAGCTAAAGGAATATCATACCTATATATAGTTAGCTACCATATACTGTGCTTTTTTTTTTCCCCTGTCCGATGGATAATGTGCTAATGTCGAACCAAGGTCTGGGTGGCGTATCTCAAAATATGCACGTGAAAACCCAATCATTATGCTTATGAACTACAAAAGAATCGTACTGTGTTACTGGTCACTTAAAAACTCAGAATTGGCCAGATGTGGTTGCTTGTGTTGATAATCCCAGCACTTGGAGGAGTGCTGAGGTGGGAGGATCACTTGAGACTGGGAGTTTGAAACCAGCTTGGGCGACATATTGAGAGCCTGTCTCTACAAAAAATAAAAGTTAACTGGACGTGGTGGCTATGCCCATAGTCCCAGCTACACTAGAGGCTGAGGTGGGAGGATAACCTTGGGGCCAGGAGTTTGAGACTGCCTCCAGCCTGGGTGACAGGGTGAGATCCTGTAAGAAAATAAAACAAAAAGCTCAAAATTTAAAACTTGAAAACATTTAATCAGTAATGATCTGGAATGACAACTTGACACTTGATTGATAATTGCTTTATCAACAGGATTTTAATTTTGGGAAAACTAAATAACCTGGTAAAAGAGTGGATACGAGAAATCAGTGAAAGCAAGGTAAGGTGACTTACTTACGCAAAATAACTTGCCATGTATAGCCAGCCGAACACAGCAGGTGTCTTAAACAGCCTATTCTTTGAATGAATTCAGAACCCTTAATGTGGAGTTTCATTTTGGACTATTAGCAACAGATCTTACATTTTGTTTCTAGTTAATTTGAAAGCATGAAAAAATGAACTGAGTTTAGTGCAACGTTTCAAAACAGACTCAGTCATTGAAAACTACTTACACAATTCACAAATGATAGATGTTTCTCTGAGAAGGTGCTTGATGGTATGTTTAATATATTTGAGAATCTTTTTACCTTTTAAGGAGTCCTATACTCATTTTTTAAATGTTTTTAGGCATTAGACTACCAAACTGAATAACTTTATTTTATTTGTTTATAATCTCATTCTCTGAGTTTCTAATAGTTCATTACAAATGCTCATACAACTCATGAGTTCATGACTGGGCCACTTTTGGTAAAGGAAGTGCGTCCTCGGGGTTGTGTGGAAATAATTTGACCCATTTTCAAGAATGCCATCAGCAGTGGTAATTGGGAGGGGGTAGCACAAAATGCACATTTAATCTGTGAGACAACTGAAACGTCGATGGGAAGAGAGACAAGAGTGGAAGAAAACCTACTGGGAGGGAAAGGAGGTGTCGGCCTAGAGGAGGAGTTAGAGGTTTTTGGTTTTAGTCACACTTACCCTCTTTCTCAAAGCAGTGTATATGCATTTCAAAAAAGGGATTGCAGTTTAGCAACTGGAGTGCTCTAAATTTTGGACTTTTATGTACGTTGTGTTTCTTGTTGATAGTTCTGATTTAAAAAATGAGATTTTGGAAAGGAAGCGTTTTTTGACTGAGTAAAAGATGTGTAAGTTTAAATATTTTAAATCACTTATTGAAATTGGTGTTAACCTTGCATAGGAAGAGAACATAGCTGTTCTAAGGGCTTTTTCTTAGCTATTTAATTGGAAACCCTGATAAAGTAGAAAAGGTCAGAACTTGCATTTTTTCCTAAATGTAAGACCAGAATTCTGTTGCATTGACAGTATTTTGTTTTAGGTACTTGTGTGACTTGTAAGTTTTTTTTTTTTTTTGAGTTGGAGTCTTACTCTGTCACCCAGACTGGAGTGCAGTGACCGCTCCCGGCCACTGTAGCCTCGACCCACTGGGCTCTGGCGATCCTTCCGCTTCAGCCTTCCGAGTAGCCGGAATTACAGGCACGCGCTACCACGCCCAGCTGATTTTTTGATTTATTGTAGAGATGAGGTCTCGCCTGCCCAGGAGGTCTCGAACCCATGGGCTCAGGCAATCCACTCACCTCAGCCTCCCAAAGACACGGGATTACAGGCTGAGCCTCCGAGCCCAGCTTGTAAGTTTTTTCTGCTGGTAATTCTTTTTTTTTTTTTTTTTGAGATGGAGTCTCACTCTGTCACCCAGACTGGAGTGCAGTGGCTGCTCCCGGCCACTGCAGCCTCGACCCACTGGGCTCCGGCGATCCTTCCGCCTCAACCTTCCAAGTAGCTGGAATTACAGGCGCGCGTTACTATGCTTGGCTAATTTTTTGATTTGTTATAGAGGTGAGGTCTTGCCAAGTTGCTCAGGCGGGTCTCGAACCTGCGGACTCAGGCAATCCACTCACCTCAGCCTCCCAAAGCGCGGGATTACAGGCTGAGCCACCAAGCCCGGCTCAGCTGGTAATTCTTGATACAGTTCTTCCTGCTAGTTTTCCTGAGGATAAGAAAAATTGCTTGGTTTAACAAAATTATTCCTATTCAAATTGGTGTATGTCCTATTCTTTTTTTTTTTTTTTTTTGAGTTGGAGTCTCACTCTGTCACCCAGGCTGGAGTGCAATGGCACGCTCACGGCCACCCCACTGTCGACCTGCTGGGCTTAGGCGATTCTTCCGCCTCAGCCTTCCAAGTAGCTGGAACTATAGGCATGCGCTGCCTTGCCTGGCTTCTTTTTTGATTTATTGTAGAGATGAGGTTTCACCAAGTTGCCCAGGCTATTCTTGAACCCGTGGGCTCAGGCAGTTCTCTCACCTCAGCTTCCCAAAGAGCTGGGATTAGAGGCTTGAGTGTCCTGTTCTTATACGCACGCTCTGTAGATAGCAAGTTGGTTAGAAAACAGAACGAAAGCAGCTTTGTATCAGTCTTTTGTAGAGAGAATTTCTTCCCCAGCTGGTTAGATTTTAAGATTTAATATAGGATTTCTTGATGTTGATGCTATTGATGTTTTTGAGACAGATAATTCTTTTCGTGGGAGCTATTCTGAACATTGTAGGGTGTGAAACTGCCTCTTGGCCACTACCTACTAGAGTGGCCCCACACTGGCAGTGACAGCCAACAGTGTCTCTAGATGTTGCCATATGTTCTTTGGGTGGCACAATAATCTCCATTTGGGAGCCACTGATTTAATATACTTGTATAGCTAGAAGAATTTAGAGTATTCTGAGGAAAAAAAATACATAACACTTGAATTTTACTTTTTTTTTTTTGAGGCGCGATCTCACTCTCTTTCCCAGGTTGAATGCAGTGGCACCATCATGGCTCACTGCAGTCTCAACCTCCTGGGCTCAGGCGATCCTTTCACTTCAACCTTCAAGTAGTTAGAATTACAGGTACACACCACCACATCCAGCTAATTTTTTAATTTATTGTGGAGGCGAGGTCTCTCTTTGTTGCTCAGGCTGGTCTTGAACTCCTGGGCTCAAGTAATTCTTTTGCCTTGGCCTCTCAAGTGCTGGGATTTACAGGTGTGAGCCACTGTGCCTAGCCTGAATTTTACTGTTAATGTCCGGTGTTTTTTTTGCCATCTAATAGTCTTAAGACTTAAGATAAAAGTTGAAAATGTTAGCCGGGCTTGGTGGCTCAGCCTGTAATCCCGCGCTTTGGGGGGCTGAGGTGAGTGGTTTCCCTGAGCCCCCGGGTTCGAGACTCACCTGGGAAACTTGGTGAGACCTCATCTCTACAATAAATCAAAAAAAAAATTAGCCAGGCGTGGTAGCGCGCGCCTGTAGTTCCAGCTACTTGGAAGGCTGAGGCGGAAGGATCGCCGGAGCCCAGCAGGTCGAGGCTGTGGTGGTCGTGAGCGTGCTCCTGCGCTCCAGCCTGGGCAGCAGAGTGAGACTGCAACTCAAAACAACAAAAAAGAAGTTGAAAATGTTTTCTTCGGACCTGAATTAAGAAATTTTAATTTCTGGGTTACAGTTAATCATAATAGGTATGTCTGAGAGGCGAGTTAGTAGTACAGTAATAACCAGCCATGTGTGACTATTTGAATACAGATTGATCCAAATTAACCAGTTAAATATTTAGATTCATGGCAACCCTGGCTGCAGTTCAAGGGCTCAGCAGTGACGAATAACTAGTGGCTGCTGCGTTGGACAGGCTGGTTGTAGAATGTTCACAGACTTGCAGAAAGTCCCATTGAGGAATGTGCTTCCAAAAGGTTTGAGCCTTACTGAGGAAGTCTGAAGACAGCGTTTCAAGGTAGTTTCTCTCCGGCTTCTTTTTGTGGGCCTGTTTCTGCACACATCTTGTTGACTCATTTTAAATAACCAGAAAAATGCTGCCATGGAGGATTTTAGCTATCTAAATACAGGAGGGCAAACATTTTCTTATTTTTAGAAAGTGTCATATTACACATACAGCTTGTCTGTTTTCTATAGTGATAGTTAAATGTGTGTGCTCTGAACCAAACAAAGGAGTCTCTGACTCTTCAGAACTCGTCTTTAGGGTTTTTGGAGTACGAAATCACACCTCGTTTAAGTCACTTTTTTGTTTTTGAGAGGGGGAGAGGCGGTCTCTTACATGTTTTGGTGCTGAATAGGGATTTAGAAGGTAAAAGGAAATGTTGACTTAGTATTCTTTAAAATTGTTTTTTTGTCTGGATAGACATCATTTTGCTTATGGCCAAGTCCATTAAGTACCCCGCTTAGTACTTTACCAACGTGTCAGGACCAGGAAGGACATTTTTGAATGCCTTTCTTTCTCCCTCATTTTGAGCAAGAAACCATTACTAAAAGTCACCCACCAAAGCCTTTTCAAAATCTAAAAAAGCCAACTATTACTTAGCAGCATTGGCTTTCAAGTCACTTTTGATATGGTAAATTTATACTCTAAGGTGCTATGTGATGTTTGGTATAGATATTGAGTATAATCTTTTTCTTTAAACACTCAGAAGATTTATTGTTATTATATTCTAACCATAATGATTCGTTTTATGCAGCAGGTTTGTCATGAATACAGTCCCTGATTCTGACATTGCTTCTGTGGGATTGCGTGATCACCACCACCACAGCCATCTTTATAGCAGTTTCCAGAAATATGGCAAAATTCTAAAACAGTATGAGTCTTCACTAAAAACACTTTTTTAAAAGTTGAAAATTGCTTGAATCTCATATTAGATGGATCTATGAGGGACTGGTATATGTTTAGTGTTTATAGAATTTGAATGCACCTTCTGTAAATTTGCACTGTAATTTTGTTTTTGTTTTTTTTTTAAAGTACAGGTGTAGTTCCTCTTGTACTCCTCTGGCAAAATGACCTTTTTTTTTGGTTTCAACAGAATCTTCCACAGTCTGTAATTGAAAATGTTGGAGGAAAAATTTTTACATTTGGATCTTACAGATTAGGAGTGCATACAAAAGGTAAGTATTATTTTATTCATCCTGGGAAGGGTTTTTCTTTTTCTTAAAAATTATCATGACATACCCATCTCAGTTACTTACATATCATGCAGCTTAGCTTTTCAAGGAAGATAGGAGAAAGTTCAAAGAGTAAATTTGTTAATAAGAAAGGTATAAAATGGTGATGCCTTCTACACTGTCTAGAAACAGTATTAACATTAAAATATGATTACAAATTCAGATTCTCAGTAGGAGTAGCCACATTTTACTTGTTGAGTAGTCACATGCTGCTAGTGGTTACTGCACTTAGAAGTACAGATATAGAACATTTTTCCCATGGGAGAGTTCTTTTGTACAGTGCTGTTTGTCTGTCTGTCTGTCTAATTTCATCCCACCAGAAGAATAGCCACACTGGAAATCAGAACAAAAATGAATGAAAGCAAGCCGGGCTCGGTGGCTCAGCCTGTAATCCCGCGCCTTTGGGAGGCTGAGGTGAATGGATTGCCTGAGCCCGCGGGTTCGAGACCTGCCTGGGCAGCGAGACCTCATCTCTCCAATAAATCAAAAAATCAGCCGGGCGTGGTAGCGCGCGCCTGTAATTCCGGCTACTCAGAAGGCTGAGGCGGAAGGATCGCCGGAGCCCAGCAGGTTGAGGCTGCGGTGGCTGGGAGCGGCCACTGCACTCCAGTCTAGGGGACCGAGTGAGACTCCAACTAAAAAAAAAAAAAAAATGAAAGCATTTAAGAAAAGCTTGTGAATTTTCTTTCTTTCTATTTTTTTAAGTAAATTTTTTATTTTAAAGATGCGGGGTATAATTCAGGTTTAGGTATACAAATGTTTATTATGCAAGTACTCTTGTTGTTGAGGTGTGTCCCCCTCCCCGTGAATTTTCTTTTCCCCATACCTATATGAACAAATTGTAAACTATAGCTAATAAATAAATAAAACCCTTCAAATATATCCGTGGCCATTGATAATTACTGTGAATACTTTCTTTTTTCTTTATTTTTTTGAGTCGGAGTCTTCCTCTGTTGCCCAGGCTGGAGTGCAGTGGTGCACTCATGGCCACTGTGGTCTCGACCTGCTGGGCTCAGGTGATCCTTCCGCCTCAGCCTTCCAAGTAGCTGGAACCACCACACCTGGCTAATTTCTTTTGTTTTTGTTTTTGTTTTTGAGTTGGAGTCTCACTCTGTCACCCAGGCTGGAGTGCAGTAGCAAGATCCTGGTAGGCCATCATAGCCTTGACCTGCTGGGCTCAGGCGATCCTTCCCCCTCTAGCTGGAACTACAGGCCATGCTACCACACTCGACTAATATTTCTTGATTTGTTGTAAAGAGGTGGTCTGGCCACGTTGCCCAGGCTGGTCTCAAACCTGTGGACTCAGGCAATCCTTTTACCTCTGCCTCCCAAGTGCTGGGATTACAGGTGTGAGCCACTATGCCTGGCCAAATAGTTTCTTATTTTTACTTGTAGTTATTTCCTCTGTGCAAATAAATGCAGAATAAAAATGTTAACATGAGCCGGGCTGTAATCCTGAGCCTTTGGGAGGCTGAGGTGAGTGGATGGCCTGAGCCCACGGGTTCAAGACCCGCCTCGGCAACTTGGCGAGACCTCATCTCTACAATAAATCAAAAATCAGCCGGGCGTGGTAGTGCATGCCTGGAAAGATCGCCAGAGCCCAGCAGGTCGAGGCTGCGGTGGCTGGGAGCAGCCACTGCACTCCAGTCTGGGCGACAGAGTGAGACTCCCACTCAAAAGAAAAAAAAACGTTAGCATGTCAAAGAACATTTATTGAGCTGTACTCTTTAACCATGAACTGTTTTAAAAGTATCTGCTGGTGTGGTGTTGGCTGTGTTCTAGTATCCTTCCATATCGTCATCGCCCTTCACCCTGTCCAGTTAATACATTTGCTTTGGGTGTGTTCTGTGCACGGTACATCCTTCTCCCCATTCCTGAATATTCTAAATAAACAGCCTTCAGAGTAGGACCTCAGCATCTTGTCTTTTAGGAAAACAGCTATGTTAACTGAATTCCACATTGATGCCTCTCTTTTATGATCCTAATTAATTGATGTAAATTCTCCTTTTTGTATGTTTCTTTTGTATACAGTTTTGGCCTCTTATCAAGCACTAAATTAATGACAGGTGTCTTACTATGATCTGCCTCTTGGGATTCTTGCGACTAGTCTTTAAAGTTTATTCTATAGGTCCCAGGTAGGGAGCCTGTAAACACCAGTGGCATAATGTATGAAGGAAAACCATATTTTTTGGTTTAATTAATGAACCTGGCCGTGATTAATGACTTCAGGACGTTGGGTGTATGTTTGAATTATTCCTTCTGTTCTGTGCAAGTATTATACCGTCTGAGCCACCTTTCTTTAGACTCCTAGATTACCTGGGCCACTGTAGATAGTGCTAGAGGAAAAAACATACCCATTAATTAAAATCATGTTTTTCCTTTATTGACTGGTAATTTTTATTAAGGGGCAGTACATTTTTAGAGGCACACCAGTATAATGTTAAACAGATTGTCAATATCAAATATTGCCATGATAAGATGTAAAATAATTTTCATGTGATATTAATTAGTGGTTGATGGGCTTAATTTTTTTTTAGGTGCCGATATTGATGCGTTGTGTGTTGCACCAAGACATGTTGATCGAAGTGACTTTTTCACCTCATTCTATGATAAGTTGAAATTACAGGAAGAAGTAAAAGATTTAAGAGTGCGTAAATGTTTGGGGTGAAAGGGGAGGAGTTACAAAAATTCAGTTTGTCAGTTGAGTAAATTTTATGTTCTAGCCATCATTGAGCTCTTGCAATTTGTCAGACTCTTAGCATGTGTTTGCCAAGCCTACAATCATAAATTAATTTACAGATCGGGAAATTGAGGCAAACAAAATTAATATTAAGGAATCTGGCCACAGTCACACATCTGAAGAGTAGCAGAAGTTAAGAATTTGAACCTTGACTTCTGATTTTTCTGATTCATGAGTTCAGTCTTAAAGCTAGTTGCTCAGAACCTATTTTTGTGTCAAGTATTATGCTAAATTATATTTAAACAGTTTCAAGTATCACATTCATTTAAAAGTACTAAAACTAGTAGAGGGCTAGTGTTGAGTTTCAGAGATACCAAGCTTGTTTACTTTTCTTACAGGCCGTTGAAGAGGCATTTGTACCAGTTATCAAGCTCTGTTTTGATGGGATAGAGGTAAGATAAAGTTCAGATGGACAGTTCTTACTATGTGGTGTCACTAGATTGATATAGGTTAAAAACTTGGTTTATTTGTTTTTTCTTTTTTTAAGTGTCCAGAGAAACACAGATTGGTTTATTTTAAAGTTTATAATTAATGAGCTGGTTTAACAATTAAGGTTTTTTCATGGAAGTGATGATGTTTTCTTTGTAGACTATCCCATTTTTAGTCTTTTTAAAATACCAAGTGAAATTTGGAGCTGAAACATAGAAGTCATGAAATCTTAAGATCGAAATGTTGTTGCAAAGAATTTTCTTGGTAGTTTCTTCATGCACAGATTTTGCAATAACAGTGCATTTTTGCAAATAATACCTTGCACTGATGTCATTTAAAATTAGGAGAAAGGTGTGAGTACTGAAGTTGTTCTGGCAGGGGAGGATTTGTGAGCTCTAATTTTGGAGGGATGGCGTTTCTCTTTGCTGCTTTCATTGTGTGTGGTGAAAGTAATGGGGGCAAAGCTGACAGTGAAGCAGGTTTAATTCTTTATTATGTTACTTTTGCTGTACGTAATGGTGCTGGAAAGCCATAAATGGTCATACTGAAGATTATACAATTTTGGAAATGATAATCAAGTAACAATAATTCCTCAAAACTGGGTGTGGTGGTACACATGCCTATAGTCTGAGCTACTTTGGGGACTGAGGCAGGAGGATTGCTTAAGCCCAGGAGTTGGAATCCAACTCGGGCAACATAGCGAGTGTTTGTCTCTTAAGAAAAGAAAAAAAAAAATCACTTATTTGGAAAAAATGGTGGTTTCCATGGTTGCTGTGTTGAGATACTCAGCTCTGTCATTTATGAAAAGTCAGATGATTGACTTTAATAAGTAGATATAAAATATTAAATTCGGTAAGGAATTGTCAAGTTCACGTAGTTTTGATTTTCTGTCGGTGTTTAAATATGTGAAAAATAATCTGTAATATAAGGTTTAAGTTGACGCTTCATTTTTCCAAAAAGAACATTACTGACAAAGAGGTAGGAGACCCAACTCAGCTTTGTAAACTTTATAAGGTGGAGATGTAAGTCAAATGGCTACTTAAACTATTTAATATGTTTATTTTTTGTCACACACACTTTATAAAATAATACTATTTTAGCAACATAATTCTATTTTAAGAAATATATGACCGTTCTCACATTTCAGCATTTTGTGAAATAATTTTATCCTTTTTAAAAGATCAGTGTCATCACTGAGTTGTGTTTTTGAGTAAACTCGTTTTTTGTTTTTTTTGAGTTGGAGTCTCAGTTTGTCACCCAGGCTGGAGTGCAGTGGTACGCTCACAGCCACTGCAGCTTTGACCTGCTGGACTCAGGTGATCCTTCCGCCTCAGCCTTCCAAGTAGCTGAAACTATACACATGTACCACCATGCCTGGCTAATTTTTTGATTTATTGTAGAGATGAGGTCTTGCCAGGTTGCCCAGACTGGTCTCAAACCTGTGGGCTGGGGCAGTCCTTTCACCTCTGCCTCCCAAAGTGCTGGGATTATAGGTGTGAGCCACCGCACCTGGCCTGCGTAGCTTAGTTTTATGAGCATATAATCTTTCTAAATTGGAAACGATACTAAACACTGAAATCTATTTCATTGAAAACTTTATCTCACACAAATACTTATTTGTATAACAGTACCGCTTTATTCTTCTATCCTATAAGTTTATGTTTAAATGATTTTTCGAAATATGCTTCCAAAAAAGTGATCTTATAAAAGACTTGTTTATAGCAACATCTTTGGTATAATGAAATCATATTTGGTATCATGAAATCATACCATCAGGAATTGCTGTGCTAAATTTCTTTGCCTTTTCACCTTTCCTTTTTTTTGTGTGTGTTGGAGTCTCACTCAGTTGCCCAGACTGGAGTGCAGTGGCACAGTCACAGCCGCTGCAGCCTCAACCTGCTGGGCTCCAGCGATTCATTCACTTTAGCCTTCTAAGCAGCTGGAACTACAGGCGTCCGCTACCACGCCCAACTACTTTTTAAAAATATTTATTGTAGAGATGAGGTCTCGCCAAATTGCATGGGCTGGTCACTTTTTTTTTTTTTTAACTAACTATTTTTTTTTTGGTCTGTTGAGTTCTATAAAGCTTCAAAATTAGCCTTAACTTTGGTTGTTTTAAGCTATGCTTCCCTGGTGTTTTTATTTGGCTTATTTTTGATAATTTTACTCTCAACTAAAGTAGAAAAACAGGCTGTATTATTGCCAACATACAAGTTCTCATACATAAGGAGATTTCTTTTTCCTTAGAGTTATTTTGGAGCAAATGTGAGCTATTTGCTGTATGTTTAATCAGTTTACAATTCATATAGATGAAAAGCTAAACAGTAATTTTAAGTAATTCAGTAGATGTATTTAAAATGTAGACTTAGTAAATTAAACGTAGTTAGTATGATTAAGCCGGACACAGTGGCTCACGCCTGTAATCCCAGCACTTTGGGAGGCAGAGGCAAGAGGATTACCTGAACCCAGGGGTTTGAGTTCAGCTTCAGCAACTCGGCAAGACCTTGTCTCTACAATAAATCAGGAAATTAACTGGGCATGGTGGCCCACACCGGTAGTTCCAGCTACTTGGAAGATTAAGGTGGAAGACTCGCCTGAGCCCAGCAGGTCGTGGCTGCAGTGACTGTGAGTGTGCCACTGTACTCCAGCCTTGACGACAGCATGAGACTCTGACTCAAAAAATAAACAAACAAAAAATGTAGTAAGTATGATTAAAATGACAAGTAGGCACTTTCACGATTTCCTTGGTTGATTGTCAGGGTCCCACTCTTGTCACCTGGGCTGGAGTGCAGTGACACAGTCATGTCTCACTGCAGCCTGGACTTCTTGGGCTCGGATGATCCTTTCACCTCAGCCTCCTGAGTAGCTGGAAATACAGGCATCAGCCACCATGCCTGACTAACTTCTCAAGAATTTTTCTATAGAGACAAGGTCTTGATACGTTACCCAGTCTGGTCTCAAACTCTTGGACTCAAGCAGTCCTCCCAGCTTGACCTCCCAAAAGCACTGGGATTTCAGGCATGAGCTGCGGTACTTGGCCACTATTCTCATTTTGTATTACCATGTTTCGATATTATTTTGTGAAAATACCTATGATATGAATTAATATATTTTGGACTCGGGGCATCATCACGTTCATAGTTGATGAGAAGATTCTGGTTTTAAGGAAATTGGTTTTTTTTAAAAATAGAAATGCCTTATAAGTAGTTTGACAGTTATGGAATGTTAAGTTTTGTTTTTGTTTTAGATTGATATTTTGTTTGCAAGATTAGCACTGCAGACTATTCCAGAAGATTTGGATCTGCGAGATGACAGTCTGCTTAAAAATTTAGATATAAGATGTATAAGGAGTCTTAACGGTATGTCAATACCTACTTCCTTTGCATAGTTTCAGTTTTTGTTAGAAACTAAACAGTTGTTTTTTACTCAGGTTTTGTAATGAAGCTTTTTATTAGCCATATTGCTAATCTAGTAGTGAGTCTGACAAAATGTGCTTTCCTTACCAACCGTGGAGGAGCATTGGTACTTTATTCTACTCTTTGGTCTCTTACACTGTTATTTCTGCTGTCTGTCCTGATGATACTTGGAGCACATAAAAGGACTATTTTGGCGTTTGTGCTCTATTGCTGTTGATCTAAGTTTCACTGTGTAACCCTAATTAATTTTGATCCTGACATCTAACGTTTTATAATGCTATCAGTTGTTAAGTTAAAAAGGGTTACTTTTGAACAGTTTTATATTTATATAGCTTGCTATCATGCTCTTTAAGAGCAATTCTTAGAAACTTGAGTGGATTGAGTCATCAGTATATTTGAACAGGAAAGTTTTAATTACGAGTCTAAAGTTTAAGATTAGGCAGGTTACAGTTAACTTTTTTTGGTTTAAGTCAGTGCCAGGAAATAAGTGCTTTAGTCTTTTTTGTTTTTGCCTCTTTACTGAATTAATATTACTGATTCTACCAAGAAAAAATTTTACTTTATATTTTGACATCAATCTCAGAAAATTTAGAAGTATTACTATTAAGCTTTTGACAAGTTAACGTTCTGTTTTTTTACCCCTGTTAATCAGGTTGCAGGGTAACCGATGAAATTTTACATCTAGTACCAAACATTGACAACTTCAGGTTAACTCTGAGAGCTATCAAACTGTGGGCCAAACGTGAGTTCAGAATTTGTTGGCTAGCTTATTAAAAGTGTTCCAACTTTTGTTCAACACTAACTTCTCTTTCTGCTTTTCCCTTATCAACAGGCCACAACATCTATTCCAATATATTAGGTTTCCTCGGTGGTGTTTCCTGGGCTATGCTAGTAGCAAGAACTTGCCAGCTTTATCCAAATGCAATAGCATCAACTCTTGTACATAAATTTTTCTTGGTATTTTCTAAATGGTATGTGTTTAGATTATATTAAAATAAAATCGATTGTAGACACTGAAGTTTAGTCTTATTTCTATAACATTTCTGCAGCTGGTTTCAGATTCAAAATTTAGTTCATAATATAGCCATTTAGGTAACTTTGGGGCGATCACTGATATAAAATGACAAACCTAAACTCCATTTCTTTTCCCTAGTTTACAGAATAGTAAGACAAATTCTGTTTGTACTTCCTTGCGTAAACCTTCCAAGTCAACTCTTTTAGCTGTAACATCTGCTAAGATCAAATTTATTGATATGCTGGGAAATTAGTTACTTTTGGCTAAAAGCTTTACATACTACCTCTTTCACACTTTAAATTCTCTGTATCTTTAGGCCATTAGTTTCTTGTGATCGTTTTTTGCTTTCAGCTGTTCATTTACCTTTGGTAAAATATTGAAGATGTAAATTTCGTGAAAAGCTTTTAAATAAATTGCTTAGGGGCAAAAAGCAATTGCTGATCCTTTTGAGATTAGTCATTAACTCAGGAGACTTTTTTTTAAGTTGTCTTGTTTCAAGATGTCCACATTTGTCAACCATGATTTCTTTTAAGAAAAAAGATTGTTTTTATTTCCTATTACTTTGGCCTAAAAGATAAAGGTTCATGGCTTTTAATCATTTAAGATAAATCTTTCCTGTTCCTATGAACTCCCTCCCCTCCTTCTGCAAAAAGAGTTGTTCTTTTCTAGTAATTTTATAAACATTAAAGTTATTGGAGACAGTTTTATAACTTAGAACTGTGCCACACTTTATAGTAGCTGCTCTGCAGTTTTGATAGCACTTACCATTTGGGTGAGGTTAGCTAAAGAATGTCAGAATTTTTCTCTTTTTTTTTTTCCTTTTTCTTTTTTTTTGGGAGTTGGAGTCTCTTTCGCCTAGACTGGAGTGAAGCGGCACGCTCATGGCCACCGCAGCCTTGACCTGCTAGGCTCAGGTGATCCTTCCGCCTCAGTTTTCCAAGTAGCCGGAACTACAGACCTGTGCCACCATGCCCAACTACTTTTTAAAAAAATTTATTGTAGAGGCAAGGTCTCCCAAAGTTGCCCAGGCTTGTCTCGAACCCCTGGACTTAGGCATTCTTCTCACCTCAGCCTCCCAAAGTGTTGGGATTACAGGTTTGAGCCACCATACCTGGCCCAGAATTCCTCTTAATGCTACATATACATAAGCAGAGAATATTTTTAAGAAGGCTAACCTTGATACCGAGGATGGCACATGTTCTTCAGTTCTTAGCTCTTCCAGTGAAGGGTTGAAGGATGTGTCTTGGAAATGTGTTCATGGTACAGAGTTGTACTATACTTTTAAGTAGTTGCTTTACAACTTTTTAAACCATGAGGTAGATACATTTTTAAATTACTTTCTATAGCTCTTCATACCCCTTGACTATAATCCAAAACAACTTTTAAAGTTCTCAGTTGGTTTGGAACTAGTACAAAGGCAGGGGATTTTGTTTTTCAAGGGGGATTTATTCGTTCAAGGTTGAGGTATACACATCAGATGTCTTGGGATGGTACTTCGTTCTTTAAATAGTCCTTTATAAGTTCTTTGAGAGGCAAAGAACATGTTTGATTTCATTATGATAAAGGTACCAAATGTTTTAATTTTTAATTTTGCATTTAGGAGAAAGCGATTTCGAGTAGTCTAATGTCAGAAAGGAATAAAAAGGCATATATACCAAAAGGGCAGAGTGAATGAAGAAGGATCACATTCACAAATGCTGTATGTTTAACAAAATACGTTTAGATGGTGATATCAGTAGTCTTATCAAGTGCTACACTCTTTTTAAACAGGGAATGGCCAAATCCAGTGCTATTGAAACAGCCTGAAGAATGCAATCTTAATTTGCCTGTATGGGACCCAAGGGTTAGTGTATTATTTTTTCCCCTACAAATTCACAATGTACAATAACAAGTAAAAATCATCTGCATAAACTTGAGGGAGACTTCCCAGTTTTTTACGTATGAGTAGATGTGTCCGCATTACACTCTCTTTTAGAGAAACTCAGCCATCATTGTCCTGAACTATAATTGATGTGAGAAGCATAATTATGTACCCTGTAAACCATATTTAATTGTACATAGTCTTGAATACAGATTTTACTAATAATTTATATAGAACTACCTTGTAAGTCAAAGTTGTGTGGGCATTTGTGCTTAAAAGAAATAAAAGGATGCTAAAAATCCCTGTATTTTTTATTTTATCTAAATATTTTGGGAAAATTGGGTTGTTGTAGGAATGCTGTTACCTAATGCTTACATGTGGCAGATAACTTCTAAGCAACCTCACTTTAGTTACCATGATGTAACCGTAAAAATTGGTTTAGATATTTCAGAGATTACAAAAAAAAAGAAGAGCTTCCGTTCTGTTTCTTGGGAAGTTAGGACGTTTACCGCTTAGCTTCAATGGTAACAGCATGGTGTTTGTCAGCTGATAAATTTAGGTTTGAATAGGTTTCTGGAGTTCAGTTCTTCTAAATTAATTTATTATCAAAGATGTTAGTTCTGTTGAATTGTACCAAGCTATGTAATTTGAAGTTTTCCAAACCTCAAGGCATTTAATTTCAGAGGGTGTGAGTTTGCAGTTTTCTTTGTGGAAACATGCCACTTATCATTAGTATACTGATTAAGATGAACAGCAAATCATTCCATTATCTCTTAAAATGATGTCAACATGGATAATGTAGTTTCACCATGTAATAAGCTTGAATTCCTTATAATCATGGAAGGGCGTATTACAAACCTAAGTTTCTGGCTTGTTTCTAATTAGTTTTACTCTGACCATGTTGTAGCATGACACGTCTCTAAAGTAATTATGTGTGCATCCCACTTCTGTTGTTTAACAGGGGAAAACTAAACGGCGGAAGAGTCCCAAGCAGAGCCTTGTGTTTTGCTCAGCAGGCACACTTATTTCTAGTCAGGCTACCAGAATAGTCCTGCCCAAATGATTGAAGCAAATCATTAGTTTAGACCAGCTCTCTAATTCTGTAAGGAATTCCTATAAAAACAATGTGTCCTTTTTCTTTCTCAACTTCAGCTATGAATGAAATAAAAAATATGATCATAGGTTCAGTTTAACAAGGGGTAAAAAGTCCAAATATCTGTTGCATATGTACTTGAAGAAACTGATTGGATGTTGTTGTATGTAGGTAAACCCCAGTGATAGGTACCATCTTATGCCTATAATTACACCAGCATACCCACAGCAGAACTCCACGTACAATGTGTCCGTTTCAACACGGATGGTCATGGTTGAGGAGTTTAAACAAGGTAAGTGTTTATTCTTATACTCTACTTTGTACACAAGGATTTACATACCATTGTAGACCCAGTAGTTAGCTATGCAGCTTGAAGAAGCATTCACTGAGGTGGATTTTCGTGTATGTTAATTTATTACAGTATATACAATTTGAGAACTGATTCAAAATCATTATTTTAAGGCAGTTTATTTTTGATTATAAGTTGGAGGATTAAGTAACACTTTAAACCTTAGAAGCTGGTTTAATTCCATACAATTGCCATGGAAAATGGTCAGTGGTAACAGTTTGCACTGGGTGCCATGAGAGATGCTTTGAAAGCTGTTTACTCTTGGGAAAGGGCTTTGAGCAGGGTGAGGCCTAACAGCCCCAATTCCATTCTGTTATTTTGGAAGAACCTTTTTATCTTTATTGAGCCCCTAGCTGTGCTGTTAATTGTTATGTGTAGCTGTTACCGAATAGTTCTCGAGGGGAGTTAAGTGGAACAAGACTGTTCAGGAGGCCTGAAAGCCACCAAGGAAACCGCATTAGCTATTCGGCTAACGGCGAACTTAGACATGTAGAATTATATACTGTTGTTTGAAGAGCCTCTACATGGGAAGGATGCCTCTATCCCTTGAGAGACAACAGGAAACTTGTTTGACAAAGGGGGAAAAGAAGGTATATGGGGGATTTTTTCTTCTCAGGTAACTGCAGTGTTTCAGTTTTGAGAAAGTAAGTCATTCTGTGAGGATGGCATTTTAGAATAATGGTACTTCATCAGAAACCTGGCTCTCAAAAAATCCTCCAGCTTCTTTGAAAAGTGTGCACGTATGTAAGAATATGCTTAAGTCATAAACCTTCGTTTGTTAACATTTGGATTTTAGCATTGTAGTGAGAGCATGTGGTATGACTGAGATGATTAAAATTCTAGACTGTAGACTGAAGCCTGCAAACATTTTAATATGTTTTTAATTTAGGTCTTGCTATCACAGATGAAATTTTGCTGAGTAAGGCAGAGTGGTCCAAACTTTTTGAAGCTCCAAACTTCTTTCAAAAGTACAAGTATGTATTTTAAGGCATGTCGGACATATCTTTCTCTGAAGTAATGGTTTGATGGTAGCGTATGTGACATCTGTTCTTGCTAGACTAGTGTTTTGGATTTCCTTTGAACATCTGTAGAGTTTTCCTTGTCACGAGGACACACTGTTGTAAGTGAACTCCTTATTTACTTACTTGTTTTGGTCAAGACACTTTGAAAGCCTTCCGTGTTTTCTGCTTGACCTCACGACAGCTCCTGCCTTTGTCGCATCATCACTTGTGCAGGGAGGCAAAACGCCAGCCGTGCCCAATGCAGTACGTTCATCTGTGTCCACTGGCAGCTAGGTGAACTGTTAGGGCCTGTAGTCAGTGTTCGCTACTCAGAAGTGAAGCATTTTCATCTAATTCTCGGGACTGTTTGTCATTGAGATTCTTTATAACACAGCGCCAATAAAATGTCAGTATACAGCCAATTAAATGTTTCCCCTATTGGCCTACCGTTGACCCCAGTGTTAAGAATGCCCCTTCAGGCATTTCTACAGATAGTTTCATGGGATCTAAGTGGGTGTAAGAATCTTTATTAACAGTCTTAATATGGTGGTTTAATACCTTAGTACAGGTTAAAAGCTTCATTAATTGTGTCAGTTTTGATGAAACATGTAAGTTATAAATAAATCTTATTTTTAAAAAAGAAAAGCATACACAGATTTGCAGTTTTATTTGCCCTGGGCTGAAAATTTGCCAAAGTCCCGTTTAATTTTTTTTAAATGCTTTAAACTTTTCTGAGCATTTGATCTTGTGTTGGATTGTGTTTTGTAATAATCTAAGCAAGATTCCTTTATGCTATTTCCCCAATTAAAAACAAGAATGATGACCTTCATGATGTCTCTGTGTTTTGTTTCTGTATCTTTTGCATGAAAAAGCAGTAATGGAGCCACTAATTGTTGTGTTCTGGGAGCACTATGTTGTCAGTAAAATTAAAAAAGCATAATGTTGAATGCTGTTAGTTTGTTATTTATTCCCCTAAATTGCGCTTTCCTTTTGGCAGATAATTTTTCTTGTGCTTTTTGCTTTAACCAGTGTTGGAAAAGGACCTTTGAACATTTAAACTAATAAACGTATATGGATGCTTTTTAAAACTACTATATGAAAGAGACATAATTACATGTAAGGAGAAGAATAAAGGAATTGGCAAACTAAGAGATGCTCAGAAAAAGTATATAGCATCTCTTAATTCATGAAAGATGAAACTAGGCTCATACTTTTTCTTGTCTTCCACATAGTACTAAGTAAGAAGGGTACAATGAGGTTCTTAAAAATACTAACGTGAGTAGGTACTTTACTTCACTTTAAGAACAATGAATGTTGAAATTGAACAAACCCTCACAGTTTAAAAAAAAAATAAATTCACATTAGTAGAACTTTGGTGATATTTTTTAAAGGTTGCTTAAAAAGTTTCTTTTAAAAGTTCTAAACTGTTCTTTAGTCTTTGCTGGATAGTACCTATAAGGTCTTTGATTGACTGTTTAAAAGATTATCTTACTAATACTCACTGAACTCTGAAACGGTCACATATTTTAGATGATCAAAAACTTTAGACATTAGCTATAAGGAAGTAGCAACAAATAGAAGAAATTATATCATTAAAAGTTACACTTCACTTGAGTGCCCTGGAAAAACTTGAAAAATATAACAATTAGCCGGGTGTGGTGGCGCATGCCTGTGGTTCCAGCTACTTGGAAGGCTGAGGGGGAAGGACCGCCTGAGTCCACCGGGTTGAGGCTGTGGTGGTGTGAGCATGCTGCTGCACTCCAGCCTGAGTGACAGAGTGAGACTCCAACTCCGGGGGAAAAAAACCAAAACTATATATAGCATTGGGCTAATTTTATCCATACTGAATTCTATTTATATTTTTAACTCTTCCCCAACAAGCTTCCTAGCTGAGATACAGTGAGGACTATCATTTGACTTTTAGAGGTATCCACAGATCTGAATTTTTGACATATCCTCATGTGAAACATTGCAAAGATTGACTGTAGGAACTTAATTTGAAATCCTTAGTTTTCCCTGGAGTCTTATAAGTTGATTAAATTTTGAGACATATCCTGAAATACTGCTATTTGGTATACGTAAGACTAAATTGTGTGAAATAGACCTGCCATTCATTCTTGGAAGGGATGGAACCCTGGAGAAAATTTCATTTGTCTTAAAATGCAAACTAATCACCATCCAGAAAGAAGTGCCAGTGTTTAAGAGAAAGGAATAATACTGTCTTGTGAAATTTGTAAAGGGTCCTAAGAAAATATTTTTTGTATTTCTCCTTTCAGATACTCAGTTGGCCAATTTGTGTAACTAGCACTACATCATTAATGTTGGGAATTACGAATACTGATTTCAGTTGTTAGATTTCACTAGGAAACAAAGGAAGGAAAGGTATTAGGAAAACCAGTATATTCTCTAATGTGTTAGATTAATTTATGATTTCAAGTATGTATATTTAACAAAGTAGCCTTAAAATTTGTTTTAAAAAGTTAAAAAATAGGAAACTAACTCTTGGTCCTGAATTACTTAAAGTTAGAATTTTGACTAAGATTTAAGTCCATTTTTATTGAACAGATCTGAGTTATGATCTTCTCAGGTAAAATACTGAGATGAAATGGTCAGGAGACTCACAGAATTTTTTTTTGGTAAATGGCTATTAGGTAATAAAAATTAGATTAAGTATTTTTAGGACTCGTTTTGTTTTGTTTTGTTTTTGTCTTTGTTTTTCTGAGTTGGAGTCTCACTCTGTCACCCAGACTGGAGTGCAGTGGCCGCTCCTGGCCACCGCAACCTCGACCTGCTGGGCTCCGGCGATCCTTCCGCCTCAGCCTTCCGAGTAGCCGGAATTACAGGCATGTCCTACCACGCCCGGCTAATTTTTTGATTTATTGTAGAGATGAGGTCTCGCCAAGTTGCCCAGGCAGGTCTTGAACCTGCGGGCTCTGGCAATCCACTCACCTCAGCCTCCCAAAGCGCGGGATTACGATGACAGGCTGAGCCACTGAGCCCGGGTAGACTTTTTAATATATGTTTGACTTCCTTGCAGGATACATTTTTGTTAAATTTTTACCAGACACTATATGATTACATTTGGGAAAAAAGTAATGACAGTTGCTGTAAGACTTCAAAGTCTCTCATGAAGACATTGAGTCTTAATCATGACAGTTTTAACATGGCAGTTGTGAAATAGGTGATCAAATTTTTTGGCACAACAAAATAATGGAGTCTAATTTAGATATACTTCAACTTGGTGGTCTGATAGGGACCGTAAGAATTGAATAACAGTCCTGGTTTTTAAAACGTAAACATGCACGTATTTAGAGAATAAAGTTGGAATTTTGTTTTCAATTTCTTAGATTAGCTTTTATTCTGTAAATGATTTGCTAATGTCGCATATAAAATATCTGCAGGCTTTTTCTATTAAGCTTAATTATTGCATTTCATATTTCAATTTCAGTTTGCTTACACACGGCTGTGTAAAGGACATTTAACCTCAGCATAAATACTAGAGTTATTTAGTATTTTGGAGTTATTTAATATTGTTACCTACACGTAAATATATGCATTGGTACATTCAAAATGTTCAGAGTAGATATTTTTCCCTCTTGATTTCAGTAAGAAATAAAGTAGAACTCTTTAAGCTTCAAAGCTTGGAATTGCCAACAAAATTGCATTCAGATGAATTGTATATTTTGCCTTTGTAACTAAAGAACATTATGTATCACTTAAGCTCTGTTGAAGACTCAGGTGGTTATTAGGAACCTCCATTTTCATGGTGTGGTATCCGAGTGACTTGTGTCCCTGTTCTAGGTGAACCCAGAAAACCTGGTGTTTTTGAGTTTTTGTGTGCATGCCTGATCTTCACATTAACCCTCCTGTTCAAGATGCTGTACTTTCGTGAGAGAGCTCTTTATCTTTCTTACCTTAAAAAAAACCCAGTTCGCCATTTTTTTTATGTTGTAGGGGCCTAGAAATTAGATTACTGAGCTTGGTAGGATTTTGTTTACGAGCATTTAGGACTTTCAGTGCGGGTTTTCTGAACATAAAATGCATGAACGTTTAGTACTCTGATAGGACTTTAGTTATGCATTTGGGCCATCTGTGCTTGTTCTGTGTATATGGTTTGTTCCAAATAACGCTGAGCAGATTCAGCTGGTAAAGGTAGTGTTGGTCCTATGTGGGTTTGGACTGCCTATATATAGATGTGTCTGCACCTTGCTTTTAATGTCTTACCTTAAGTTTATAAGTACTTGGAGTTAATGCAACCTGACAATACATTTGCAAGCAAAATGAATGCGATCTCATTTTATGATGATGCACAGTCTTAGATTTGTCTAGGGTTACATAGCTACGAAGAATTGGAAGCATTTTTCAAATACTGTGTGAATGTAATAAATAATCAATTGAGCTCTTTTAAGGGAGATGGATTAAAATATGCTTGCGTTTGCTAAACCTTCAGTAACCTTGCCTAAAATGCCCTGTTTATCATTTTAAAAAAACTTTTGGCTAAAAACAAAATTTTTCTTTAAAACCAGGTTTGGATTTTTTTCTGTGTCTGGTCAGACTTTTGCTTTTGGGTAGACACCGTACTTGTAAAATGTGATTGAAAATATTAGAAATACTTCAGGCTTTTACAAATAATTTTAAAGTTTTGGTTATACTGCCACTTTCCAAACTAGTATTTATACTAGATAAGAATGTCAGTTTGCTTTTTGGAGTAAAGTTTCTGGTGTGAAGTTTGGCTCCCAGCTCTTTAAAAACGGGTACTGGAGAAGAATATATTGGGCTGAGTGTTTTTAATCTTAGGAAAGTGAATTATAGTGATTACACTTTAGTTGTAAATACTTTGTTTTAAAAAGACGTAAATATATAGTTGATCATCATATATTTTCTGAAATGAAAATTTATGTTTGCTCCAATTGGAATGGGATTGAGTTGTGGATAGAAATCAGACTTCTTTGCTGCTCTCATGTTAGTGATGTATGCTTTTTTATCATAGAAATTTATATTACTTGGGAAAAATCATAGGACCTAATTTCTGTATTAGGTTTACTTTTTACTGCCATTTAATTTGAATTAAATTGATACTATTTTTGAAGTTACTCTTGTAGGATATATATTTAGTGATAGCTTTGTGGCCAAAGCCATGGCGTTTTGTTTCCATTGAAAGATTTTGTTTTAATAGGCTATATTTTGGTGAGTGGCTTTTTAATTTTATAGATAAAGCACACGCCTAATGTCATTGAACAAAAAAATATATTTTTCTTTTAAAAGAGACAAGGTCTCATGCTGTTAACAGCTCAAGCTAGAATGCAGTGACACAATCATAGTTCACTGCAGCCTCTAACTCCTGGGGTCAACTGATTCTCCTACCTCAGCTTCCTTCCTGAGTAGCTGGAGCTGCAGGCTTATACCACCACACCTGGCAGATTTTAAAATTTTTTTGTAGAGGTAGGGTGTTACTATGTTGCCCTGGCTGATCTTGAACTCTTGTGGGCATGAGATTCTTCCACCTCAGTTTCCTAGAGGGCTAAGATTACAAGTGCTAGTCACCGTGCTTGGCCAAAATTATGAATTAATATTTATTCAGACTTCTTGAATAAAACTGTTTTGGTAATTATGTATAAAATCAGTATTTTTTTTTCCAGAAGAATTAAACTCACCAGTATTTAGAAACATGTGGAATTTAGCATATATGACTTTATGTGCATATTGAAATTGCAGTTCTCCTTGCTAAATTGACGTTGATCTATAACTGTAAGGACGCTTATTACATTATGGTTTAATATCCGGCACAAAGCACGTAAATAAAATAAATAGCGTGTTGTCTTTATCTTCAAAGGCATTATATTGTACTTCTAGCAAGTGCACCAACAGAAAAACAACGCCTAGAATGGTGAGTATAAGATTAGACTTTACAGAAAAATACACTTCAAAATGAATCAGATAGCCACAGAGCACAGTAGGAGATAAGAGGTCGTCCTTGAAATAACCAGTTTGGTTTGATTTGTTCGTAACTGGAGCTGCTATTTGTAATGGAGCTATAGAAATTATAACTTTTTTGTTTGCTTTTTAGAGATCTATGTTTCATCTCTTAACTGTATATTTAAAGTGCTTTGTTTTATCTTACTGATTTTTCTTCAGGTGTTTGTGAGAATAACTTTTATAACTTGCTGACTTGAATGAAGTGTTTTGGTTCTTTTTTCCCCCTAGTTGGGTGCTTTTGGGTAGAACATAGGCTTTTGGTTTTACCTTTGGGTTTTGGTTTTACCTTTGGGGATTCAGCCAGTTAAACTGTCTTGGAGTATGTTTTAAATGATTTATGATCTTCATGTTACTTTTCTTACATGACCATTTGATTTTGTACAGTTGACTTTTTTATTTTTAAGTTAACCAAAACTCGTCATTAATACTAAGTGACATTTGTTCAGGGTGGGTTTGGTGGAATCCAAAATCCGAATCCTGGTCGGAAGCTTGGAGAAGAATGAATTCATTACACTGGCTCATGTGAATCCCCAGTCATTTCCAGCACCCAAAGAAAACCCTGACAAGTAAGCACCCCTCTACTTTAATTCTTCCCTCTTCCAACTTTTACTTATAAAAGACTTTACAGGCCATTTTTATAACTTGTATCACTATTCTGTTGCTTATGTGACTTACAAACAATTTGGAATTTATAACTTCGTTTTTTCTGATCAGAAACATTGAAGATAAAGACTTTTCCCTTTCCTTTCCTTTCCCTTTCCCTTTCCCTTTCCCTTTCCCTGTGGGTCTTACTCTGTCACCCAGACTGCAATGAGTGGCGCTATCATAGCTCACCACAGCCTCAAACTCGTGGGCTAAGTGATCTTCCCACTTCAGCCTCTTGAGTAGCTGGGACTACAGACATGTGCCACCATGCCTAGCTAATTTTTTGATCTTTTAGCGACGAGGTCTCGCTGTGTTACCAGGCTGGTCTTCAATTCCTGGGCTCAAGTGATTTTCCCACCTTGGCTTCCCAAAGTGCTGGGATTTACCATGCCCAGTTGGAAGACTGTTTCTTGAGAATAATCCACACTGAAATAAATTTTTTATGATATTAGTAATCGTCTCTAGTGATGAGGTACCTATTAGCGTGTTGAAGTTCACATTTGCGGACCTGCTCTATACTATCTTTGGCATTTCTCCTTAACATTCTTCTGTTTTGTACCATAGCTGTTGGAATAACTGCTGTTTCACACATCAGTCTTTCCTCTTTAGTCTTAATATTTTTTTAAAATCGGGAGCATATTTTGATACGACCTTGTAAAAACCTGATTTGTGATAGATTCTGGACTTTAGAGAAGATACATAAATAAAACCAGGCCGGGCTCAGTGGCTCAGCCTGTAATCCCAGCACTTTCGGAGGCCCAGGTGAGTAGATTGCCTGAGCCCATGGGTTTGAGATTAGCCTTGGCAACTTGGCAAGACCTTGTCTCTACAATAAAAAATTTGCTGGGCATGGTAGTGCATAGCGCATACCTGTAGTTCCGGCTACTTGGAAGGCTGTGGTAGAAGGATCGCTGGAGCCCAGCAGGTCAACACTGGGGTGGCTACTCCAACTAAAAAAAAAGAAAATAAAACCCCCAAAACCAGACTCACTTTACCCTTTGAGGGGTCTTTTATATAGTCAGTTGGTGATTTGATTACTGTTATTATTACTTAACATGAGACTCTACTTATGCTTTGTTGAATTTGGAAGAGTTGAGAGTATTAGTGATTTTTTTTTTTTTTTTTTTTTTTGAGTTGGAGTCTCACTCTGTCGCCCAGACTGGAGTGCAGTGGCCACTCCCAGCCACCGCAGCCTCGACCTGCTGGGCTCCGGCGATCCTTCCTCCTCAGCCTTCCAAGTAGCCGGAATTACAGGCATGTGCTACCATGCCCGGCTGATTTTTTGGATTTATTGTAGAGATGAGGTCTCACTGCCCAGGCGGGTCTCAAACTCGCGGGCTCAGGCAGTCCACTCACCTCAGCCTCCCAAAGGCGCGGGATGACAGGCTGAGCCACCGAGCCCGGCTAGTGATGAACTTTTGAAAAAGTACAGGAACATTAAAGTAAGATTGAAAAACACAGGTGAAGGGATCACTGAAGTTTGTGTTATTATAGAATAAAAGTTCTTTCTAGGTTTTTTTGTGGTTATATAATAGTGTTTTGAGGATTTTTTTACAATTTTTTTGTTATTGCAATCTTAATTATTAGAAGACTGTGATCCATTCAGTAGACAGACTATTAAGTGTTCAAAAGGAGTAATCTCTAATCACTCCTGTTATTATGCTTTTGTTCATATATTAAGTTATAGTTGAATTTTTATGTTTAGAAAATCCTTTTTTGTTTTAGGCCTTTCCAGAAAGCATTACTCTCTTTCTCTCATTAATTTAAGCATAATTGTTAAAAAAATTTCAGTGCCTTTGGTACTGTGAAACATAGTTAAAATTATTGGCTATCAATGTACAATTGATAAGAGTATATTTGTCCTGGAGCTCTGATTGTTTATATAGTTATAGGAATATAGAAGACAGATATTGGGAAGGCCTTTGAGTTGATGAAGCTTGGACTTAGAACTTTGATCATGTTTGCATTGCAAGTTTTTCCACGTGCCTCAGATTGTCAACCATTTTGATGCCGTATTTTCATGAAATCCTGATAAACTGTGGTAATGTTCTTCTTCACAGGGAGGAATTTCGCACGATGTGGGTGATTGGGTTAGTGTTTAAAAAAACAGAAAACTCTGAAAACCTCAGTGTTGATCTTACCTATGATATTCAGTCTTTCACAGATACAGGTATGTTTCTGCTTAGATAATCAAAACATTCAGGGGCTTGCATATTTAAATTTGTCATGATGTATGCCAGAGTTTGTGATATTTACAATAATTGTTGAAATTACTTGTGAATATTGAACTATTATCAAGATGATGATTTTGTATTAGTTATTAATTTTGATAATATTAGCACAGAATTACTTTCCCTTATCCAAAGTTCTTGAGACCTGAAGCATGGTTTTTTTTTTTTAATATTACATTATACTTACTGGTAGAACATCCGTAATCTGAAAATCTGAAATTCAGAATGCCTCAGTGAGCATTTCCTTTGGGTGTCACGTTGACGCTCATGTTTTTGGATTTTGGAGCAGTTTGGATTTTGAACTTTCAGATTAGGGATACTCAGCCTGTATATAAGTGATTTTGTTTCTGGTGTGATAGACCTTAAACTTAAGTGGGACCATTTCAATTCCTTGTGAAATTGGAAACATCTTGAATGTATGGTGGTCTGAAGCCCGAGTCTGTGTCGATGGCCTTAATCATCTCCAACCTTAGAGACTGATGACGAAGAACTTCTGGTGGCTTGAAGAAGTTTTCTCATGTGCCAAATACACATTCAAGTGTAAATTCATGAGTGGGGAGCTGGGTGATTAAGTCTAGATTTCAGATTGACCTGTACTCTGAGATAAAAGGTAGTATGTTTTCACTAAAGATCAAAATGATGGGTGCCGTTGAGAAAATCTGAGGCTATATAGATGCACAATTTTTCAGTGGAATGGTGAATATGCATAGGAGCAACTGTGCATCTTCCTCAACTAATCCTATTCTCTCAAACATTGTTCCCTTCCTGTCTTTCAAAAAAATTTTAGTAAGTAGCATTTTTACCTGAGGAATTTTCCCCTGAATACATTCGGATTTAAAATTAAGAAGTTTTATAACCAGGCACAGTGGTTTATGCCTGTAATCCTAGCACTTTGGGAGGTTGAGGTAGGAGGATTGCTTGAGCCCAGCCTAAGCAGCCTAGTGAGACCTTGTCTCATGACTGTAGTCCCAGCTTTCTGGGAGGCTGAGAAGGGAGGATTACTTGAGCCCAGGAGTTTGAGGCTGGGGTGATGAGTCATGATTGTGCCAGCCTGGGTGACAGAGTGAGACCCTGATTCAAAACAGTTTTTACTTAAAGAAGAGAGAAAAAAATTAGTAACAGTTTGTTAAAAAGTGAATGTTATGCACTAACTATAATATAAAGGAGAAATAAAAGATATAGAATATGTATTTCAGTGTGTCAGTGCTTAGGTACAACAACAGTTGAAGGCGTACTTCCATACATCAAGGGATTGCACTTTATCTAGACTTCCTAGCAGTGTGGCATCAGCAAATTCGGACTGGTACAGATGTTCCCTCTGGTGTTTCTTACATCACCAGCTGTCTTGACGTTGGTGATATAGTAAATGTGAAAGTTGCAAATAAAACGAAAGGTTATCTCATTTTTATATACATGGTAGTTCTGTTCCTGGAAACTTGAGACAAAGATACTCTTTTTATGTAAAGTTAAATTGAATTCTTGCTTAAGATAATTGGTAGGTAGGTTTTTTTTTCTTTAGGAATGTAGGAAGGGCATGGTACAGTTCTTCATGCAGTGAGTAGGTCTGTGTTGAAGGACATATGCTTTCTCTAGCCAGTAGCAATCCTTAAACACTATAACAAAGAAAATATCTGCAGATTTTTAGAATGTTATGTAGGTGACATTCTACCTGCTGAAAGCTACATAAGTGTTTTTTCTCAAGTAAAAATACACGTTAACTTAATTTATAAGCCAACAAGTCATAGAGAGATACTTGAATTGGCAAATGTGTTTTGTATATTGTATCCAAGTTGGGCTGTTTATTAGGATTGTACTAATGAATCATCAAGATTTTCAAATACCTTTTAGGTATTTTTGGGAAGCAAATATTTAGCTGTCCTGTATCTTGAAACATTTTTTTTTTTTTGAGTTGGAGTCTCACTCTGTCGCCCAGACTGGAGTGCAGTGGCCGCTCCTGGCCACCGCAACCTCGACCTGCTGGGCTCCGGTGATCCTTCCGCCTCAGCCTTCCAAGTACCTGGAATTACAGGCATGCGCTACCACGCCTGACTGATTTTTTTGATTTATTGTAGAGATGAGGTCTCGCTGCCCAGGTGGGTCTCGAACCCGCAGACTCAGACCATCCACTCACCTCAGCCTCCCAAAGGCGAGGGATTACAGGCTGAGCACCAAGCCCGGCTCTTGAAACATTTTAATTGAATACTTTATGGAATTTTAAAATAAAACAGGTACAACCTATTTAGCATACAGATTTTTATTCCCAACTCCCTCCAACTTCTTTTCAAGTTCTGGTTGTTCAGGCTAGAGGCCTTGGAACCCTCTTTGACTCCTGTTTTCTCCTTTCATGATATTGATCCTTGGTAAAATTCTTTTTTCTCATGCAGAATGTTCCGATTGGGCTACTGATGACTGTTTGGCTACTGTTTCCGTAGTCCCAGCCACTGCTGCTGCTCTGTCGGAGCACTGTCATTGCTGGAGCGTTTCTGTCTTGCCCTTGCCCCATTCAGCTGTTTGTACCAAGTGTCTGGATGATATTTTAAAGCCAGATCACGTCTCACCTGCTTGCAACCCATTATGACTATCCATCTCACTCAGTGTAGTCCAAGTCCTTACTGGGGTTTGCAAGCTTCTGCCTGATCAGGCTGCCTTTCTATGACTCTGACCTTACCTCCTGTTATAAGTTCACAATCCTTTATTTTTCTATCTTGGGCCAGAAAGGTAATAAAGTAATATGTCCAGTGGGGCTTGGAGCACTATTTGATGATCAAAGACAGTAACATTTCTGTAGGGAACTGGTGATATTCACATTAAGCAAAAGGTAAAGCCTAGTTCAGACTAGGGGTTGTTGCTAGATGAATTTTATTGCCAATCTTAGGAAACACTTCTGTGTCGGAAGTTTTTGGGATTTTAGTGTTGCAGGTAAGGGATTGTGGATTTTTACTTTATGTCTTCCCCGCTGGCATTTTTGTTGTTTCTCAAATGTTCCAGGCATTTTCTTCTACTCGGGCCATTTTGCTTTTGATGTTTTCCCTTTCTGGAATGCGATTCCACCTGACACTCCGCTGACTTCTCCTGTTCCTCTAAATCTTCAGTGAAGTGTCAGCTGAGTTTGCAGGCTGAGCTTCCTATCCTCCACCCTACTCAGTTTTTCTCCATTCTCTTCCCTACTCACTTAGCACGGTCTGACATGGATTATGTTTTATTTGCTTTCTTTTTTTCTTCTGTTTATTCTGATCCCATTGCTAGAATGTAAACTTTGAGGGTCATTTGGTCTCCTGTATTCATTGCTGTAGCTCCAGTAAATAGAACAATGTAAATAGAGTACAGGTGCTCAATACATGTTTTTTTGTATGACTGAGGTTTCGCTTTGGGGTACTCTCGATCTAAATACTTTGAATTTACTTTTTGTACCTGTGACTTCTGTTACTTGAATTACTGCAATAGAAAATACTACTTCAAATTTTATCTTGCAGATCCTTGTAAAGATGTCTTTAGATATAGTTTAATAAGTTTGATTTATTTTGCTGCATGTGTTCCATACATGGATAAATAATAGTACTAGTAGCATAAAAGGGTATGGGTTTAAGAAGCCCTTTTATTTTTTCCCCAATTCTGCCATTTCTTAAATAGTTATTCTTTAAAGTTACTACTTTAAGACCTACTTAAAGAGTTACCACGCTGGAATAATTAATATGTTTTGTGCTTGTATTTGTACACCCTGTGATAAAAGGAGTTTGCTCAGGCAATGAATAATGTCAGATTAGGGATAATTTTATAGATATGGAATATTTTTGATAATTTTATGGATATGGAGCATTTATGGAAAAAGGATTCCTACTTAGAATAGTCTCTCTGGAGTGAGTTTGACTGCCTTTATTAAAATGTTTCTATTTCTTGTAACAATTTCCTAATTGTGTAGTTTATAGGCAAGCAATAAACAGCAAGATGTTTGAGGTGGATATGAAAATTGCTGCAATGCATGTAAAAAGAAAGCAACTCCATCAACTACTACCTAATCATGTGCTTCAGAAAAAGAAAAAGGTAAATTTAGAAAGTACTTACAAAAGCATTACTAACATAATGTCTTATGCATCTAGACTGTCACTATCTCAGAACTTAGGCTCAGTTAATAAGTCGTAATTGAAATAACTGACAGCATTTGAAAAATCTGTTACGTGGAGCAGCTCTCTTATGTGGCACACAGCTGCTTCAGGTTTTGGACAGATCAGTGATGGTGCTTCAAGTCCTTAACTGTGTATGCCTGTATTCTCTTTTAAAGGCCATTCATTATTACCTATTTACAAATGTAGCATTAGTATCTACTTTTCTTTAAAAAACAAACAAAAGGCAGGCTGGGTGGGGTGGTTTTTGCCTGTAAGCCTCATGCTTTGGGCTGCCGAAGTGGGAGGCCAGGAGTTTGAGACCGTTGTGGCAACATAGTGAGACCCTGACTCTTAGGTGAAAAATAAAACAAAATTGACTGGGTGCTGTGGCTCAGCCTGTAATCCCAGCACCTTGAGAGGCCGAGGCGAGAGGATTGCCTGAGCCCAGGGGTTCAAGACCAGCCTAGGCAATTTGGTGAGACCTCGTCTCTCCATAAATCACAAAAACTAGCCGGGCGTGGTGGCATGCATCTGTAGTTCCAGCTACTTGGAAGGCTGAGGCAGAAGGATCGCCTGAGCCCAGCAGGTTGAGGTTGCTGTGGCCGTGTGCGTACCATTGCACTCCAGCCTGGGTGACAAGAGTGAGACTCCAATGCAAAAAAAAAAAAAAATTAAGTTAGATAATGTGTGGCTCAAGTAAATTATGTGAGACTTTCAAAAAGAAAATGGCTTTTTTTTTTTTTTTTTTGTGAATGTAAGAAATACACATGTTTATTATTTTCAAACCAAAAATTACTAAGTATAAAAGAGTTCACTGACAGGAAGGAGGTAGGTCACCAGAGTTAATATTTTGCAGTGTGTTGTTCTAGTGTTATGTGCTTCCTTTTGAATAACTTAGAGCTATTTTTTTCCTTATTGAGACTTATTATAGCAGCCATTTTTAGTGCATAGATAATAGTTTTTCTTTAATTGGTTTAAAAAATAGATGACTTAATCTTGATTTGGAATACCTTATAACATGCAGCAGTAAAAATAAATGACAGCTGGATATATTATGTTGGGTTAAAAAAAAAGTACAGGTGTATATGTACCATTTGATACTTCAAGTTTTCATGTTTAAAAACTTAAAAAACAAGGCCAGGCATAGTGGCTCACACCTATAATCCCAGCACTTTGGGAGGCTGAGGCAAGAGGATTGCTTGAGGCCAGGAGTTCAGGTGACAGTGTGAGACTCCATTTCTATATTTAAAAATTAGTTTATTAAAAATGACCTTATAAAACAATACATTTAGGAGAGAATATGAAATACAAGTGTCTGCTAAAGAACAGTGACTGCTGCATTCAGGATATGGGTGGTTGTCTGGGGTTGGAGTTAGGAGGAAAATGATGAAATTAATATGTAAAAGGCTTCAACTTTATATATCATGTTTTATTTCTTAAACACAGATTGTATTATTGTCGACAGGCAGTGCTGTTAAGGGCAAGTCCTCCTGGAGGAGACTCTCTGGTTCAAATTCAGGCTCCTCCATTTTCCTGCCTGTGAGACTTGGACAAGCTTGTAGCAAGCATCTTGCTTGTGGTTTGTCTTGTCTGTAACATGGTGGCAATGTTTCACCTTGGCCCGTTTGGTGTTTTGTGAGGGTTAAAAGAACTAGTACACGTAAAGGGTGTTTTCGACTAGTTTCTGGCACATAGTAGTAAATGCTCATGCTAGTTTGTCTTATTATCACCAACAGCAACATTCACAGTTTGAGGGTAGATACATAGACTTTTTGGGGAGGGATATCTAAAATGTAATTTTTAGAGGCTTAAATGTGATGTTGTTGTTAACTGCTTTTGGGTTTTATTTTGTGTTTTTCAGACGAGGTCTAACTTTGTCACCCAGGCTGGAGTCCAGTGGTACAGTCATAGCTTACTGTGGCTTCCAACTCTTAGGCTTAAGCTGTCCTTCCTCCTCAGTCTCCCAGTTAGCTGAAACTACAGGTGCACGCCTGCTCATTTTTTATTAGCAGTTGCTGGGATTACGGATTTGAGCCACCACACCCAGCCTGCTACTTCAAAAAATTGTTATTCTTTTCTTAGCCTAATGTTTTCATTAGCTGAATATTCTCAAAATTGATTAAAAATAGACTTTCTCAAGCAATTTCATATATTTACTTATAAAATTTACCATTAAGCAATTTGATTTTTAAGCTTAAGTTTATGTCAAACTTTGCCTTCTCATAGTCCTTTGATATCATAATTTTTACTGGGTTAAAGCACTGGCACGCAAATGTCAGTTTACTGCATATAAAAATATATAAACATCTTGGAGCCAGGTGTGGTGGTTCATGCCTGTCATCTTAGCAACTTGGGAGGCTGAGGTGGGAGGATTGCTTGAGGCCAGGCAGTCGATACCATCCTTAGCAATATAACGAGACTTTGTATAATAAATGAAAATAAAAAATTAGCCAGGTGTGGTATGCACCTGTAGTCCCAGCTACTTGGGAGACTGAGATGGGAGGATTGCTTGAGCCTAGGAGTGAGGTTGCAGTGAGCTTATGATTGTGCCAGTGCATTCTAGTTTAAGCAACAGAGCAAGACCCTGTTTCTTAAAAACAAACAGAAGTGGGCATTTTATGTGGTTTTAAAAGTGAAAGATTGTTTCTTAGAATTTTGCTGTTTCTTTTTAATATCTAATTAATAATTAAATAGCATTTATAACTGAAGTCATTAGATTTCTCAGAACCTGGCTTCAGATAACCTTTTAAAACCCTTATTTACAGGACAGTATTGATATTTGGAACAATCTCATGTATAATTTTAAGTAAATTTTAATATAAGATACATTTTTATTCTTATACCTTTAGATAGTATTCTCTAAATATAGTCACCCATAATATAAAGCATATCATTAATGGCCAGAAATTTGTTGTCTAGTTCACACATTTTATTTATCAGATGAAGTAACTACAGGCAGAGCTTACAGTAATAGCGGCTCTTACCATTTTCCTTTATCTCTAAAACAGACCATTCAGTGCACATGGTCCCTAATATGTGTTTATGTGGTATATATACATATATGTATATATGTTTTAAAAGTTTTTGGTGAAACTTGCCATTTTGTGGCCTGCCCTTTTTTGTGCTTAATATATTGTGATCATGTATTCAAATTCCATTTTTAGTGGCTGTTTAATATTTCTTTGTATAGCTATAATAGGATTAAATCTATCCTCCATTTGAGATGTTTTAGATTATTTCCAAGTCTGTGTTACTAAAGTAGTACGTTCTGTAAGATTTTCTTTGGACTCTTATTATTTGCTTCTTTTTATGAAGTGCTATTTGCAAAACACTGTACTAGTCTTGTATTTAATGTTCCAGCAAAAGAAGAAACTGAATGGTTAAGAAACTTGCCCAAGGTCATGTGGTATGAGCTATGAATTGGACCTAGGTCTGGCTGCAAAGTATATGTGTTTGTTTCTCGTTTCTCTCTGTAGTATGCTCTTTGTCTAATTTATCTTTTATTAAAAATTTTGATAGAATATTTATGATTATTTGGCTTTGCGGCCTCTTGCTATCAAACTTGATATATAGAGGCAAACACAGCAAAGTAGCTTAATTCTGCTTTGTGTTTGGGCCAACCAGTGAAACCTTCATATTCACAGTTTATTGCCAGCGGTAGCCCTTTATTTCATAGGTGTTGGCTGCCTTGTTAGGCAGGTAACTGTATATTGAGTATGATTTTCTTTAGTGAATACATCCTTATGTCTGGTGGAGAGTAAGATTGGTAACATCATTGAATAGGATATATTCTCTCTTAGAAAATGAGTTCCTTTTGTTTCACAGCTGACTTTTTAAGCAAATGGCTTACTGTTTCTACAAAATCTCATCTTCCCCATTTGATCAGTTTTGGTTTATGTACATAAGTGGTTTGTCTAGTGCTAAATCAAAGATTAAAATACCTTGTCATTTGGAGAACTGAAAAGCAGAGCCATGCACACATATGCGTGTATGTATGTGTATGGAATGTGTTTTTAGCAGTGTGTGTTATTTTTATTAACTTGTTTCTGTGGGTTAGTGAACACTGAGGCTAAACATATCTGAAAAAAAAGGAAGCTGAGGGAATCAATGTAATATAGTAGCACTGAATAGCAAACATTAAGACTTTGTCAAAACTTTGTATGGAGCTCAACTTTTTTTTTTTTTGAGTTGGAGTCTCACTCTGTCGCCCAGACTGGAGGGCATTGGCCACTCCCGGCCACCGCAGCCTCGACCTGCTGGGCTCCGGCGATCCTTCTGCCTCAGCCTTCCGAGTAGCCAGAATTACAGTCATGCGCTACCATGCCCGGCGGATTTTTTGATTTATTGTAGAGATGAGGTCTCACTGCCCAGGCGGGTCTCGAATCTGTGGGCTCAGGCAATCCATTCACCTCAGCTTCCCAAGGCGCGGGATTGCAGGCTGAGCCACCGAGCCCGGCTTGGAACTCAACTTTAATTCCCGAAAACCATTCACAGTGTTTTGGTTTTCCTGAATTATTTGTTTTGGAGTGCTTTGCTTTATAAGGAGGACCAGCATCAGGATTTATATATGGCTATTTTGTTAAGGTTTCTGAAAATAATTTTTGCTTTTATTTTCACGGGATAATTTACACTACTGAGCTTACCATTTAAAATCCTAAATTAGGATTATAGCACTAGAAGTCTCTTGCTTTTGGGAGGGGCTTGTTACCAAATTGGAATGAGTGGCAATAAACTATAACTTTATGAAATTGTATAATGTTTATATTCATTGTAGGATAATGAGAAATCTATATATAAGCAAATCACTTCTAATCCCACTAGCCAGAGTGTCATTGTTAGTGTCATGTTTATTGTTAAGACTTTTTTTCTCGTGTGTTGTGTATTTATAGTCTTCTGATTCAAGATTTATGTGTTTTCATATTATAGTGTTTTGAAATTTGTGTTGTATCTTACAGTCCGTATGTGTGTCTAGTGTGGCATTCCTTTCTCCCTTTTCCTCCTATGTAAGAACTGTATTTATGTTGAAGTCCTCTTAGCAGTCAGGAAGTGCATGCCTTCCACATCTTTGCCTTTTACAGTCATCATGGGCGTTCTGATTTTCATAAACCTAGCAGTTAGAAATTAGGTACAAGTTAAATAAGAGGTTCCCATGCTTCAGAGATCTGAATGAAATAAAGATACATCTGATCAAATATTTTGATTTCAGCATTCGACAGAAGGTGTCAAGTTGACAGCTCTGAATGACAGCAGCCTCGACTTGTCTATGGACAGTGACAACAGCATGTCTGTGCCTTCACCTACTAGTGCTATGAAGACCAGTCCATTGAACAGTTCTGGCAGCTCTCAGGGGTAAGGACAAAGAGGGAAACAGAAGTGGGGTGACTGTTTGCTCCGCCTATGAGAGGCATTCTCTTTGCTGTTAAAGTCATCTATTGAGAAGGTTATTTTTATTTCATCAACTGATTTTCTTAAATGCCAATTTAATTCTACTTTTTGGGACAGTACTTTTTAGTTTTGTTCTAATGTGTCATACCTGTGGGACTGATAGTCTTCAGTCATGAATGAATATCAGCACCTTGACCCTTCTGAATGCACGTATTTAGACATCTGCTGCTACGGGAACTGGAGGGTGTGCCGAAAGGAATGGACAAAAGGGACAGAACCCCTTGATCCCAGAGCTGCGTACACCCATGTAACGGGAGCAATCTGAGGTTATGAGCAGTCTTCTGAAGACCCTGTGTGGGGTGGCTTTAGTTAGAGAACCCTGTCTTAGGGGGACGAAGTATCTTTCTAACGTTTAAAGCCTTTAAAACCTTTTTGTCTCCAGTTAATTATCTTGAGACACCAGGTCTTGCTGTGTTGCCTGACTGGCCTCAAACTCCTGGCCGCAAGCAATTCTCCCACCTTAACTGCCTGAGTAGTTGGGGCTACAGGTGTGTGCCACCACTCCTGGTATAAAGCAGTTAAAAATTTCTACTATGAAAGAAAATTTCTATGTGCGACAGTAAAAATTAGAACATAATGAGGCTATATTTATATTTATTTATTTATTTATTTATTTTTTTTTTTTTTGAGTTGGAGTCTCACTCTGTCGCCCAGACTGGAGTGCAGTGGCCGCTCCCGGCCACCGCAGCCTCGACCTGCTGGGCTCCGGCGATCCTTCCGCCTCAGCCTTCCAGGTAGCTGGAATTACAGGCATGCGCGACCACGCCCAGCTGATTTTTTGATTTATTATGGAGATGAGGTCTCGCCAAGTTGCTCAGGCGGGTCTTGGACCCGCGGGCTCAGGCAATCCTCTCACCTCAGTCTCCCAAAGGCGTGGGATTACATGCGGAGCCACCAAGCCCAGCTCCCTTCTGACATTTTTTAATGAATGTACTTCTATGTGATCAGGAAGCTGTTTGCAGTCGACTTCTGAGGTGTAGTAATATTTTAAACTGATGGTTATGCTGATCACTTTACTAATCGATAAGTTGATGCTTAAAGCTTGAGAACTTGCTGTATTTGTTTTTACAAAGCAGTTCAAGAACTTGGTTTGTTAGCTGGTGTACACACATCTCCCGGTGGCCGGGGTGTGGGTTGGGGGTCTCTCCAGGCGAGTGTGGAGCAGGAGTGCGGGGGCGCTGCAGGTCGTGCACCTGTCCCTGCTGTGTGTGTGCTGTGTCTTCAGGCTGGTCGGGCGTCGCCGGGAGACTTCAGGCCTCAGCATACCTTGTGAGTCTAGAGCTTGAGAACAGTTCTGCATAGGGAGAGCATGAGCTTCACTTACTGTTTTCATTTCTTGTGTGTGTGTGTGTGTGTGTGTGTGTGTGTGTGTGTGTGTGTGTGTGTTTTAGTGACAAAGACGCACTTCAGTAAGAATTTCAAGATTTTTAAAGTTCTGTGTGTACTCGAGTTTGTGTGCATGCTTATAAAACACAGTGTATGTATTGTAGCAAGTAACTTCTCAGATTTAGTCTTGAAGTTTAGGTTTTGAAGAAAGTTTTCGGTTTTGATCCAGGGGTGCATGTGCGTGTTTGTTACGTAGGAATATTGTATGATGGTGAGGTTTGGGCTTCCATGGAGCCCGTCACTCAGGTGTGAACATGGTGCCCCGCAGGTAGCTTTCAGCTCTAACCCACTTTTAGAACTGCTCGGTGTCTCTTGTTTCCATCTTTAGGCCTGTGTGCATATAGTGGTTAGTTCCTATAAGTAGCGTTAAATAGGCCGGGCTTGGTGGCTCAGCCTGTAATCCCAGCACTTTGGGAGGCCGAGGTGAGTGAATTGTTCTGAGCCCGCAGGTTTGAGACCCGCCTGGGCAACTTGACGAGACCTCATCTCTACAATAA